>NC_031500.1:4724036-4737323 GCF_000237925.1 Schistosoma mansoni
ATATATATATATATAATTACTAAAATCTCCGCAAAACCCCCTTCTGAAAATATCCTTATTAATAACGATTACAACAAGTAGTTTTTTCTAAGTCAATTTTTTACATGGGCCATGTTCTTTTCTAATTGGTTTTTACTCCTCTTAAATTATTAATTTTCTGTATGCTTCAAGTTCGTGTTTAATTAATACATAGGTAGAGTTGTACTATTGTTGAGTTGGCTTCCGGAGAACTCCAACAGAGCCTCCAGAGGCTCAAAAAGAGCCCCAACCAATCAGAGTACGATAGAACATTCTAGAGTTCCAACGTGGCATGCTACTATTGGTCGGTAGCAATATATGTCGTTAAATGGATTGGCTGAAATAGGATGTTGATTTAACATATGCTAACATCTATAAATACCTATGATTTCTGTACAAAAACGAACCTTGTAGTAAAGTGTTTCTCTGATACTCGTGTCTTCTCTCTGGTCTTCAAGTCGCTGAGTAGTGCTAGCCCTGGGGTTATCCGAATAGCTTAGGATCTGAATAAAGCGTTCAACCTACAAGACATATCAACTATTTCAGTTTATCTGCTTGATTATCAAGTTTTTCTGCATTTCTGTATTCTTCTTATGTTCTTTTATAATAGAGTACTATTACTGAAATGCTATATGCCAATTGTCATCTTATCGAATTCATCATAGAATTTGCTCGAATCAGAATACACTCAATCGTTCTGTAATTAGTAATTATCAGTGGATTTTAACCATGATGGATGTGAAACAATTATCTACCGCAAGGAATGGAAGATGGACACTTAGTATCTTGAACTGATTGAAATTAGACATTAACATCTGTTGCGTGCCAGCCAAGTAGTTTAAAGGTTAAATGTCGAATGTCGAATGTCGTGGATGAACACTTCTGAAGAGTCCATACTAGGACGTGAGAACCATCAAAAGCTTTCTGATTTCCAATCGTGGTCTAGCTAAAATCAGTTCGTGATTTGAAAATTATGAAAATTACCATAGATCCATACCGAACCCAACCACAATAACAGTATGAGAACTAGCCACTGTACTTGAATGTTTTTATGAAGTGTTTACTACATGTTGAGGAGATAATTGCCGTTAAATTCATTGAGAATTAAAATAGCGTCTAGTATAGCTTTTTTCTTCATATAGTCTTTTGAAAAAAGAAGCAAATGCTTTAAAATCCGTTCTCTGAATATTTTATGCAAAGAGAAAGATGTTGCAACGGCAACATTGACCAAAAGAACGATGAATGATGATTGTGAATGACGACTAATCACTGTTGAAAAATATGTTTTACATATGTTTTGAATCATGACAGGTTGATACAACTCAACCATACTAGAGTCCTTGAAACGAGTAGAAACGACTAATCAGCATAAAGATAGAGTTTGTTGAATCGAAGAATTATTTTTAAGACGTAATTACTAATGATCAGCTGTTGGATACAATATTTTTGACTTGATTTCTTATTTAAGCCATCTTAGATGGTGATATGATTGTCTATCACTCATATGACCTTGGAATATCGTGGCAACAAGTGACATAAAGAGAAGGTATGGTATCCAGAGACGGGTAAAGATATCTATCCGAAATGGGAATTTTTTACAAACATCAAAGCTCAGCTGCAAGTGAACATGGTTTGGATAGTTGAATGAATTACAGGAACACAAGTAACTACTGCTGCAGTAATGGCAGTCGTTCACACAAATTCCATTCTGATTGTAAGATTTAAGTTGCTAAGGTTATGCTTGAACATGCTGACCCCAGCATTCTAGAAATCTAACTTGTTTGTAACCTTATTATTTTCTGTAATACATCATTCATTCATAACAGCTGTTTTCTAGTTAGATCGAGTTTGAATGGTTATTCTCATGGTCAATTTTAGATTACTCAACGCCACTGACACAGCTTAGTTCTATCAGTAGGTTAAATGAATATTAAACAAGAATTCGTCATGCTATTGTATATCTGTACTGAGAATCCCTAGTTGAAATTAAGCATATAGCAATGAGTAAAGTTATTATTATTATTATTATTAGTAATAGTATCATTATTGCTATAATTATATTCAATCATTTGTACAGAAGTTCCGTCTTTTGAAATATGTTCATCTTGAACCTAGGTATAGGTGTCACAAAAATTCAATCGTATGCCGGACATAACACCACCTATTCGAGGAGTTTAAACCAGGGTGATGGTTCGGAGAAAATAACCCACTCATTATTCTTCCAAGTCACCGCCACCAATACCTCTACTACTGTGATGAACAAGAACACATGTGGGGGCAACCAGATGTATCTAACCATGAATTTATAGTTATTTGTAAAATGTGAAAACCATACATTCATTATATTATTTGCCAAATGTCCATCAACTGTCTCAAACTCCAATGTTCATTCACTTCCATACAGATCACTCCCTGTTCACGTTCTCTTCGACTCACTCTTCCCAACCGTCTGCTGCCAGGGATTCCATTTCTGACTGGTGGTATATACTACTTATACCGACGTAAGTAGCACACACCACACCACACTAATAATAATAACAGTAATAATAATAGTAGTAATTTGTGATAGTCTTTCCTCTCCAAATTTTTTAGAAGTGGACACAACTTCCTTTTGTATATCTTAATAATTATCGTTTGTCTATCAGATACATGACATTGATTTGTAATCATTCTTTACCCGCACTTACCCTATTAATTGAATTATACTAATTTAATTTGAGATCATGATTTTATAATTTGAAACTAATTTAATGTGGCTTTTTAACGAAATTGTACATAATTACTAAAATCCAAATTTAGATCTTCATCTTGTCCAGAATCTTTCTTAGAGATATATTTCATTGAGTAGAACAAGAAAGCCGATACATTACCTCTAACTTCATCGACTAGATAGATCTTCATGAAATATACAAATAACAGAGAAATCAATCTTTCAAAAGGCTCGAAAAAAGTTAGATAAGGAAATGCTATACATGGAAGATTTCTTTAATAATTCAAACTTGATCTTTAATGTTCACAAGTGATTAGTCGAGTCGCTTATACATGTTTTTATTTCAATCCTAACAAGATATTACTAAGTTGTATGGTTATAGATAATTGACACAATACCCTGTTTGACCTAGGTTTCGTGCTAGTTGACACTCATCATCAGGGTGTATCAATAATTTTAAGAGAACTGCTGCTGCTGTACGATTTGGACTTGTGTCAACTAGTTTGACAGTCCAAGACTCTATTTCGGCAGTGATTAACCTATAAGACCAAGTAGCAACCAATTTCTTATTCGTCTAGTCCTTAATTAACATTAAACAACTGGATAAACATGAAATTGATCAATCAGTGGTAAATCAATTGTAAGACAGATTTGTGCACAAACACGACCACATGTCAAGTATGGTAGCTTTTGGTTTCATCATAAAATAAATAATATCATAAACAAATAAAACGGCACAAATATTACGTAATATTCATGTTGTTTATTGTCATTTAAACGATTTGCTGGTTGGAAAAATCTGAACAAGCAGATCTGAATGTAATTTACAGCTTTATTTGTTTTGTTAAAAATGTGTTTTTCATTGTCTGGTCAATATTTTTTTAAATTCTGTATTGATGATCATATTGTTATAAAGATGACAATAATGAATTCATTGTTCAATAATCAATCTATCAGCATGTTGCATAACATTAAAAGTAAAAACATAATACACTTGATAAGCAAAGATGGATCGTGGCTAGCAGTGGAATCCAGGGCGCGCGTTTCTTCCTATTTGGGACTCGTCAACTGGATGTACTTGCATCTCAGAGTTGATGTTCACTCTGGGACTTCAGACAATATCAAGGAAGTCCTCACAGGATCCACATATGCCAACAAGAGACTGATCAATCGCAGTCCTAAATAACAATGAGAAAATACAAGTAAACAACACCATGTGAATTTACAATATACTTGAATTTAAGGAAAAAACATTTCCCTCCATAATAAAAAAGATTTACAGTTTTAGGGGATGATTTCGGTAGTGTTACATTCTCTAATTTGAATGGTCTAATTAAGAAAGTCAACTCAACAGAAAAGTCAATAAGAATTTGTATAACATATGAAGATAACAACATTTGAAAAAAAGGTAACTAATTTCAAATAAAATTAGCAGAACAGACCAACTGAATTCTTGCAAAATAATTCTTGGGTTCGAATCTCGCAAGGAGGGGTCGTGGATGCGCACTGCTGAGGAGTCCCACAATAGGACGAAACGGCCGTCCAGTGCTTCCAGGTTTTCCATGGTGGTCTAGCTTTAATTGACTCATGATCTCAACTAGTCAAATGATTCTTTGTTTAAAACACTTCAGTTTTACATTGAATAGGCATTGAGGATTTTGCCCAAAATGATAATGAAAGTTATTCTAGTGAACGCGAAGTTAGGTGGAAAAAACCAATTTATTATTTTATGTAAAAATACACAGTGCCTTTATAAAATACGAAAATCATACATTAAATACATTATATGCATATCTTCCTTCAGTTTTCCTGTGCATACTTTTTCATCATTCCAATTGCTTTATGTCTCCCTTCCTCTTCTCTTTATTTCAGTCTTCTGTTGGCTGGCATTCTTCTTCTTACCCTTGCTACATACCACTTATGCCTTTCCGCATAAGTAGCGTACACCACACTATTAGCTGTGAAATCATTGACCTAAGAAGATAGAACAGCTTCAAACATTCAATGGAAAAGTTTTACTTGTTTATGGGATTAGGAGTTTAGGGGGACTGTTGAATTTTCTAGTTCACATCACAGACTAATTCTATTTAGATAACCAGTGGAAACCAGAAAACACTGGACATTTGTTTCCTTGCAGTATGGGACTTCTCAGTACTGTGATTATATGATCTTGTCCTGGAATCGATCTCAGAAACTTCAGGTTTTCCGGAGTAGTATTAACGTTTAAATCACCAAGTCAGCGCCTAATCAGTTACATTTCTAACCCAAATCAATTTACAATATTACTCAGCCATCTTGTGGTTACTGGTGACTAGTTTAAAGAGGTAATTCACGGAGTTCTAGTGAGAAACTCTTAATAGTAGAGCCCAACCAAATCGGATGTGAGCCAGTCATTCGCCAATTACATTGAAAAGTGGTTGAGCAATATCACGAATTGACTGCAGCTAGAAATGTATACCATTGGGAGTTGACTTAGTGTTGAGCACTCGCTACAGGACCAGAAGTTCCTGCGTTCAGTCACCAGTGGTGTTGTGTGTGTAAGGAGTCTCATACCATGGTGAAACAACTGTCCAGTGTTTCCTGGTTCCTGTTTTTGTTCACTTGACCGATTTCTGGAAATTAATTTCATTTTAAGATATTTGCACCATGAATTAAAGAAGGCGGGCAAGTAATCAAAACTGAAGAGTGTGAATTGCTGAAAAGTCCCAAACTAAGATGAAACAAATGTTCAATATAACTTGATTTTCAATAGTTCTTCAGTCACTGTTAACTGGTGATGAGGACGTTTTCCAAAAATTTGATCTCTTCATTTAACATATATATTTTAATGGTTGAATTCATGAGTCAATCTATGCCAAACAACCATTGAAGACCTGGAAGCACTGGATGACCGTTTTGTCCTAGTATGGAACTACACATCAGTGCCTATCCATGATCCCGTACACCAAACTCGAACCCAGGACCTTCGGTCTCGCTCACGAACACTTTACTTCTAGACCACTGAGCCGGCATCCAATGGTGTTAACGTCTAACTTCAACCCACCCATGATCTTGCGCGACGACCTTCCAGTGCTTACAGGTTTCCAATGGTGGTCTAGCTTAGATTGACTCATGAATTTAACCATTAAAAGTATGACAATCTCCACAAATCCCCACACTGATAGCTTATATTGATTTATTAACCTGTTCATAAATAGTTATTAACAGGATGTCACTCATTTATGTACTTTAAAATAAGCATGTAAATAACCAACCCATTAGTAATATTCCTTTAACATTGAATTGGATACTAATTTTTTTGTAAGAATAGTTAAAATAATGTAAATGAGTTTTGTTAAATAAACAATTAGGTCAATCGAAATTTAGATTAATTAACCACCTTGTTTGTAAGGCTAATTATAATAACATGAATCAGTAATCAATGATATATTGTTATCCATACCTTAGTAGTATACATAATTATTGTATAAACCCTACTCATATTGAATAATTTTTTTCTGGTTAGCGTTTTTTAGCGAGTTGGTTTTCTACGGGATGGGTTCGCTAACCCCATGCCCAACCCTCCTTCTTTATCCGGGCTTGGGACTGGCAGTAGCCCCCGCGGGGCTACAGGCGGAGTTATATATATATGTATCATTGAAATCACAAACTGATCTTAACTAGACCACTATTCAAAACCAGGAAGCGCTGGACAGCTGTTTTGGCAGCCTATGCTCCATTGGGAGTAACAGGCGTAAGTAAGTAAGTAATCCCACTCATATTATCATATGCCTTGTTAAACTCAATTCTGTTTGTCTTTCACAAATGATTATTCCTTTTTTAACAACTTAATTTCTCGTCTCTACAATAAATGTATTATTTGTTTAATTGTTTCCAAACAAGGTCAAGGTTGTAATTAATTACAGATTTTCTCTATATTCAATGTTGAGTCTGAAGCTTAAATTAAATACTTGTGTAGAGAAGTTAAATTTCTTTGAAAAACACTAACAGTAATAGCTTGAATAACTTAAAAGTTATTTGCTTCTTAAAGTCTTCTTTACTAACCTCAACTTTCCCCTTCAACTTATCATGTTTACAAAAACCCTAAATGCTTCAAGGTGGTAAAGAAAAAAAATATTGAGTAAAACAGATTAACATGCTAATGAAAAACTGATCCGTAGTAGTTTCCAACCATCAAACAACAAGTTTAATTTCTCAGGCAAAATCAAACTAACACACAAACCATAAATCACCGTAATATATTTTAAAACTAAGTCAGAACCCAATGATCGGCATATTAAAACAGCAGCATATTCAGGTTACGATGAGATCATCATCATATTGTCTATAGTCATTCAACTGACACTTAAAATCGTTGGCGTTACAGCATATACATTTCCAATTGTACTCCATCACAAGTCACCATTCAATTCATAGTTAACCAAACAGTCAGTGAATATCTCATCAATCCACAACATTATCCAGTGAATAGTGACTGAGCAGACAGAATATTCAAATATTGTGTTTGGCAATTATTATTATTATTATTAACCAATAAGAACATTCAGATTCAGTAGTTTAGTTCCCTTCATGCAGTTTCACTAGACCATTGGAGTCATCATACTGTAAGGGAATATTTCACACCAGCTTGTTGACTTAAATGTTGGATTAGTTTGATAAATAGATGAAATATTTTCACCAACCGTAAATTATGATATTCACTCATTCCATACACTGTTTCTCTTGACTTAACTATTTATTCATCCCAACTTCGAAACAGTTTAATTTCGTCTTCTCTCCCCACATTCTTAATGTAATTTAATTAGCATTGATAAATGTGTATTCGCTTTCTATTCTCATTATTATTACCATTATTATTATTATTATTATTGTTATTATTATTATTATTATGGATTTGAAGTGGATGTATTTGCCAATCGACTGTGTGTATTCAGACATTATAATTATCACATAATTTATGTATGTGAAGATTGTGAATTTTGTCCAAGATAAATGTTGGAATATTCTGTTTTTAATCTAATCAAATTATAAGACGTGGTAGTGCATGGCTTCTTCTTCTTCTTCTTCTTGATGATCATCGTCATAGTCATTTATATCTGTCTTTGTTGTACTGACTGGAGAAATTCCAGTGAATTGAACAGTTCGATAATTAATTGAGAATTAGAATTTGTTATTGACATATTGTGATATTTGAAAGTATTTGAATTATTATAGGAACTAGGAATTCCAGAAATAACACAATTTAGATGGAACAGAACTAGGTGAGCACAAATGAACGTATTGTATTTGGAATTCGAAATGAGGAAATCATCAAGTACAAAAGAACCATTAGCTTATACAAACACCACACTTGTTTTTTGTAAGGATGGCTCGTTGGCAAACTCAAGGAAGCCTCAAGAAGCCCAGGAAGAGTCGAAGACATTCCATCCAATCACCACTAGGGGAACATTCTAGAATGTCGACGTGTAGCTTCCCTATTCGATGAATAAGAATGCCCCCCTATGTGCCTATTGGCTGTCCGAAATGATGATTTACTTCCAGCCAGAAAAAAGTATAAACACATGAGATTTTTGTACTATATTTGACACTGTTTGGGGAATAAAATCCCTACTTACTAGTCTTCTGTCTTCTCTCTTGCAATGATGCGGGTTCGATCGTTCAAGTAGTCTAGTAGTACGCGGCATAGCAAGAATCAAAGCTCTAGATATAACACTTTTCAAAATTGTTATAAATTTACTTCAGTTGTTGTTGTTGCTTTGTATGGGGAGACTGATTGGTTGCTTTTAAATTATAATACTCAACAGGCAACATTGACTTTAAATAATGATCATTTGTTAATTGTTTTCTTATTGATTACACTTTGTTTGTTTATTCGAACTCAATGCAAACCAAACTTAGAATCATCATACGTTCTTGTTAGTACAATATCATTTATTCACCGATTTGACATCCAGTGATTAATATTTCTATATTTATGAGCATATTTTTAAACTATTTAATCCTCAGTAATGATTGGAACCTTATCAATCGATGTTTTTATATAATTAAGATGGGCCAAGCTGACACTAAGAAACAGTGTATTTTATATTACTTATGTTGTTCGAGTTAATCTTGGAGCTTGACAATATGTTAAGGCTTTTTCAAAATTTATTTACTTCAGATCAAGTGAATTTGGAAGATCGTCTTTATTGAATGTTAGGGTAATTACAGTGTCTGTTAGCATTGCCTTAATATGATCGAGAATCAAAAAGTGTTATTATGTTTGTTGTCTTTTGATGAAATGGAGACGTTCACACTGACTGATTTAATGACTAATTTTATCTTTCTCTTGTTCTAACTTTTGATCATCTTCGATCAATCAAGTTGAAATGTAAAAATTAGTCTAAGAGATCCTATCTTAACTAATCTCGCATATGTTGCCTAATGGTTGGAGAAAAGTACAAAAAACCTTGGATGCAGGTGTTGTGCCCGCTAACACTCATCAGGTAGACACATTACAACATTGATAGAACCGATGGTCTCCGTAGAATTCGAGTAAACACATCCTTCAGTCACAGCGTGTAAAGATACCAGTTATCTAACCAAGCTCTATTTTTAATCAAATTCTACAATATTCTATAACATTGGTTCCTACTCAGTGATCAATAAGTGAAATCGGTCAGTAAAACATGAGATCATTCTTCATCCGTTGTGTTTGATCACTCAAAAACAAAATTTTAAGTGCTGAAATCTGGCTTGTTCGTTCTTTAATTCAATATTGAATATATGTTTATGTTAGTTACAAGATTTCCTACAACAGCAACAGGAGAGATCATAAATAATAAATAAATACACAATTTCTTGTTATCTTATACGGGTATCTTAATATTGAGGTAATTCAAATAAACAAGATCGGGCATTAAACATTTTTGGTAAATACCATTTACATCATGGATGCGCATTACTGAGGAGTCCCGTACTGGGACGAAACGGCCGTCCAGTGCTTCCAAGTATTCAGTGGTGATCTGACTTAGATCGACTCGTGAATTCGACGTTGGAAATACTATTTGTTTCACTTACTTACATTATAATGTTAACTAACTAATGTGTGAACATGATCAAAATTTTGTGGAGAGGGTGAGAAGAAAATAAGCGTGTGGAATGATAATCCCATCGATTCATTTATTCCTCATCGACTCTTCGTGAATTCGTGGATATGCGCTGCTGATTAGTCCCGTACTAGGACGAAATGGGTATACAGTGCTTCCGGATTGTTAATGATGGTCTTACTAAGATCAGTTTTTGATATGAAGTTTATGAAAATTAATTCATATTGTAAACCGAATGTCGAAAAATACACACACGTTCACTGGGATTCAGTGGAGGGATTTGTAATATAGTTTAAAATTAATTTTCACCACAGGTTGACACTAGTTAAAGAACTAATCAGAAAATCATGATAGGTTAGAGGCTATACACGTTGTTCTTTTTCAACAGAACAAAATTTGAACAGCTTACTTTCTTGACTTTCAAAGGTTTATATTTTCTTGTCGCCAATTTTAAAGACTACAATCAAACAGTCTTTACAGGTATATGTACATCGTGAATGAATGGCCTTGATACTCTCATTAATTCAGGATTCTGGTATTAGCCACTACTCAACTTTAATAAAAAAATTTCGTTTAATTGATAAGTGGTTCATTTCATAAAATTCCATTGATGTTAATAACTTTCAAAATAATTAATCCTAACAACTTGGTTGGTGTGAAATAAATTTGATTTAACTACCACGAATTGATTAAAGTTGGACATTTAAATCTTGTGGATGATAACTAAGTGATCCAATAGAAGTACCCTCATTGATTAATCTGGTATTTATAAATCATATCCTTTGTGAAATTATTGTTAATGAGTATTGGTTAAGAATACTGAATTCAAACAAAACAACTTTCTATTTCTCTTTGGTTTCAATAATTCTAACAATTTAATATTAATCAGTCATTCAAATCCATAATCCTACTGAATTTATACCATTTCAAGGTTCATTTAAAAAGTTTCATATAGGCGTTAATTTAAATTCATTTGATATTGTTTGTTTGGATCTTCCCATTGATGTTTAGGACTGCAAATTGATCAGTCTCTTATTGGCATATGTGCATACTTTGCGGATTGCCTCGATATTGCCTTAATGCACAAGCATTGTAAGCAAAGAGGGATAGTGGCTAGCAGTGGAATCTAGGACGCGCGTTTCGTCCTACTTGGGACTCGTCAGCTGGATATACCTGCATCCCAGAGTTGATGTTTACTCTGAGACTCGAGCCCAGTACTGTTAGGCATCAATTTCTTTTTTCTTTTTTTTGAAGTTATGTGGTTTTACCAAAACAGTTTTGATGAGAAACATTCACAAAGCAATTCATTTTATTAATAATAAATAATCACTAATACTTATCACAGTTACACAAGTTCAACCAGTATGTACAAATAAATAGAACTAACTAGAGTGAGTGAGAGAGAGAGAAGGTTCATGATGTAATCAACTATATGGAATATGCATGTACTTTGTTGTCAACATAATAGACACATTTATTCATGTTTCATATGATTTGTAGAATTACATCTTATTAACAAAATCAATATTCATTTTTGATAGATTTGAAAAACACATACAAGTTTGTTGTTTTTGCTATTCAAAAAGCATATAATAGACGGAACGAGTATTTTAGACTAATACAGACTAATATTATTCATTCAGTTATTCGTAGTCAATTTCCTAACTAAATATTAATAAGCATATGTTCTGTTATTTGGTGATTACTTGTAGTTGACAGAAAACTATGAACTTAGGTCTTGTGTTAGTTGGTCCTCATCAGCAAGACGACTTGATAAGGATGAGTTTAACTTTAAACTCATTTTTAGTTATTGGATTAACATCAGTCATACTGCAGATCATTCGCCACCCAAATGGTTCAGTGGTAGCAACTTAGGCTACACAACTAGATGACACGAGTTTGAGTCCTGAAAGAAACACCAATTACCTTAAGGCATCAGCTATGTATGGTTGACAAGTGTCAATTACAACAAAATTCAAGACCTTAGGTACCTACCCACCATTTCCAACTAACTAACGTCAAAACATACTGCATATAATTTAAAGTC
This sequence comes from Schistosoma mansoni, assembly GCF_000237925.1. Taxonomy (NCBI): domain Eukaryota; kingdom Metazoa; phylum Platyhelminthes; class Trematoda; order Strigeidida; family Schistosomatidae; genus Schistosoma; species Schistosoma mansoni. The sequence goes on from NC_031500.1 coordinate 4,735,900, forward strand.
ACTTAAACCAGGAGCCTCATTACAACTTGATCGATAGAATTCGATTGACACTAAGGACTAGGCAAACATGAAATTGGTCATTACTCAGTAATCAGTTAGTACATACAATCATGTATTGATTAGTGACTAGCTTCAAAATTAATTTTCCTAGGTTTTAATAAGAATTCATAACCGGTGAAATTAACCAGGTTGGATTTGGAATAATAGGTACTGAATTTGTGTCACAAAACGAATATCAATACTGGTATTGAGGTACATTTATCTCTCTTTGTTTTGATATTGTCATGGAAATGAAATCGAGTAATTCCCTACAGTTAAAAGCAAACATAAAAATAAGCAAAACGTGGTTAAAGTTCTGTCAGAAGGCATACTCAAAATTAGGCCGGATCATTTGAGAGAACCTCATTCCCAGAATTAACACAAGCCTTCATTATGATTCTGTTATTATCTAACTCTTAGTAATTTAGAAGTCATAATTAAAAGAATGGATTACTCTTTTTACAACATTTTAGCAAAAACAGATTCAATTTCAACTGATAAATATGTAGTCTGTTCGATAAATACCAAAACCAAGTTTATTAAAACTTCCCTGAAGTTTCGTAAGATCTAGGCTTTTCAGCTCTCATGTTGATCCTTCAAATTTTGCAAACAACGTATGTAGAAACAATGTTTTTCTTAAATTATTTCATTCGTTATCAGCTGAACAATGAATGGACTGTCAAAAAACAAAATTACACGCTTTCTATGTTTTTCACCAATAAACATGGTTCAAAGTCTTCCAACCATTACGCTATCTTTGTACTGAAATTCTTGATCCTCTTGAGAGACTCCCATCTTGCATATGGTATCTTCATAAACAATCTTTAATATTTTATGAATTTCTTGATTACTTTTCTTAGTTTCAGCCAAAAAAAGTTTAATTTCTCAGTTCTCGTATCTATTGAATGAAAAATTTACCAGTAAGCACAGAGTTTCAATAGACGAACAATGATATGTTGAGTTAAGCTTTAATTGGTTAGTGACCTATAAAACTGATTTTCTCCGGTTGTCTGTGGCATGGAATCACATTTTAAGAAGAAATCATTATCTGACTAAACAAATTAGTTATATTTGTTGTTTGTAGCAGTTTAATATCATGGTATTGTGAATATGTCTTTATCCATCAAATTAATGATTTATTAAATATCAAGTCCTACTTGGTTTTGATTAATTCTAAATCTAACTGTTGATCAGTAAACATATATGGACCAGAAGGGGTTTTGTAGAGATTTCAGTATTTTCATAGTTGAAATCATGAGTCAATTGAAGCTAGACCACCATGGAAAACCTGGAAGCACTGGACGTCTTATTATGGCACTCCTCAGCAGTGCTCTTTCACTATCCACTACTGGTTAGATTGTAAATCACGACGTGCATAATTTGAA
>NC_031500.1:4737523-4869686 GCF_000237925.1 Schistosoma mansoni
AGTCCAGTGCTTCAAGGTTTTCGATGGTGGTCTAGCTTCAATTGACTCATGATTTCAACCTTATTGAAAATATATGGACCAGTTTATTCTGACATTATATTGATTAACTTTTGATATAGAATTAATCCTTATCTATTGTTTATGTATTAATCCATAGGTTGTGTAAATTGCGGTTTCGCTGTAACAAGCACCAATTTTCTATGATAACTTTTTATAAACTGAACTTCCTTACAAAACATCCAACTGTAAATCATATCTCAGTAAATCAATTCAATGAGCTTTTGTAATCCTCATAATTTTTTCATGCATTAGCATTCGGTCCGTATTGCATAATGCGTAAAACCGAAACAAATTCTAAGAGCGATCAATAACACATTGTGTCATCCACTCACTCATCCATCCATTCAGTCGCTTGCTCGCTGCAAAATTGTTAGGCCAAAACTATGCAACCTCTTTTCTCCTTCCATCACCAACTTTCGTCAAGTTGTAAAAATTAAATTTATCTCTATTATTTTGCTAATCATCAAGAGTAAACTAAAACAAAACAAAACATGTAACCAATGGAAACTATTTAACTGAGTAGACATTTTAAAGAAAGCATATGATTTTATGTATGGAAAGCCAAATATATAATGTGTATATCAAGTAATAATAATATTAATTATGGTAATATTCATAGTAATAATAATGATGTTAATGACGTTAACAGGTAATAATGATAAACACTTTCTGGTTGCTATGGTTTCTCATTTAACTTTCATCATATGTAATGTGGGCACGTGAACACGCACACATACACTTATACATCCGTTAACTTGCTCCCTATTCCTACTAGTATATCACTTATACTTTGCTTTATCATTCTTTTACTCTGTAATTTGAAAAAAATGATTTTCTTTCAGTTAATAGTGAATTTTTTCTGAAATATTCATATCCTTTCCCCTCCCTCCTTTCTCTCTCTATGTTTCCCTCCTTCTCTCTCTCTCTCTCCCACTCTTTATTCGTAACTTAGTTTTTTTTATTTCCTGTAGATACTAGATGATAAGGTGTTTGCGTACATTATTTAATGATAATGACGATGATCATAACAATGTTGTTTTTTTTACTCATTACAATTTAATAATTGTTCCCAATTTTTTTTGTTCCTCCATCAACAAAAAAACAAAATTATTATTATTATTCACTATGGAACCAACACTAATTACAAGAATGAAATTTTTAAAGGTATACTTTTAGAGAGTTGCTAACCTTCCATCACTTTATGGTTGATTAATAAATTTATTGATTTCTTTTTCCAAAAAAAAAAATTCAATAAAACGTAATATCAATATCACTATCTACTACTTTATTGCATAATATATGCATAATATACTTACCTTATTTATTTGGCTTATATTGATAATGGTGGTGGTGATGCAAGTGGAGATAGAGAAAAATCATAGGTTGGGAGTGTTTGGGAATCAAATTAAAAAATATGACTGATAAGTTTATGATTTTTTCCATCATTTATTATTTTTTCTTTTTTAAAACACTAGGGAAGATAAGTAGAAGGGAAAGAAAAGTGAAGGCGTTTAATAGAAATTAATTATCCCTTTATTTTAAATTTTGTAGAAAGTAGTAGTCGTAGACGTAACCGAAGTAAAAGTAGTAGTAGGGGCTTTTAATTTATTAAAATCCTTAAGATTAAAAAAAATTTTTTAGTACCACTACACAGTGAATGTGACAAGTTGTGTAAACAAAATGCCAAGGAAAAGTTGCTCCTGGCTCAGATTTCAGCTAAAATATTGACCAATCAACGAGTATATATGATGTAATTAGGAGCATAGTAAACAGTGTGGATGTAACAAAAAGTATTCTCCCACTCTAATCTCAACTCCTAACGCTTATTCTTAATCCCAACTACTAATACTAATCCTTTTTTTTGTTTGTTATAATAACTAAATCAAAACATAAAAGTCCATTGTTTATGTTAAAACTATTTATCTATTGTAATTTGATTACTTTTATTACAAATCGCAGTATAACTAAACACTGTGTTTCTAACTGGCCAACGAATCGCTCAGTGTACTCAACATAGTATAGTTTTATCAATAGTAACAGTGATAATAAAAATCATAATCATAAATCATACGGTGAGCCGAAGTTGAACAAGGCAAAATTACAAATACTATAATCACGCCTTTCGTGTACTAGTATAATCTGGTGCACAACTGAGATCTGCATATGAGTTAACCTCATCCTCACATCAAAGAAGTAGGTAGTTTGAAAATTAACGTTTAAATTGTTTTCAGTCTAATGATCTAGTGTAATTTTAAAAAAATTGACTAATATATGTGTAGATTAGATCAAGTATTGCGGAGATCATTTTGATGTTTTGGGGATAATTTTCACGGATTTATCATAGTTGGTGTACAGTTGAAAAACAAAGAGCTTTGGACATTTATTTCATCTTAGTAAAGAATTCCTCATTAGTGTAGACCTACAACTCAGGTCATCAGTGACATATTTCTAGATGAGTGCATGAACTTCTAGTGAGGAGTTGTGACTAATGGAGTCCAACTATATTTGGAGTGAAACAGTCTTAACCAATTATAATGAATGTTTATCATACTTTATCAATAATTGATTGAAGTCGGTAGTGTGTCCTGTTGAACATTAACCCAATAACTCTAACGCTTAAGCAATTGTGACAAGAACCGAAGGTCCTAGGTTCGGTATCTGGTGAGGTCACGGGTACAGTTTTCTAATCCTCTTTAGCATTCAATGGTATTCCAATTTAGATCAAACCATGGTAGATATTTGACAATTATGCATTCCTAATCATTTATCTGTCTACTCACTCGTATAGCTAAGCATATCTGAATCGGATGCCATGGGTTGTGATAAGAGTATTGTACCACTATTCATCTAGTTGGTTTATGAACATATGAACTAAATATTTAAGTTAACTGGTTGACTGTTCATGGGTTTCATAGTCATAAAATCATTTTTAAGTGTTAGGGTATCAAATAAACATACTATTAAGTGTACTAAATCGGGATAATACAACTATCCACAGCACTATTTTATCTTCAATAACATGTACTTCAGCTTTATTTGGCCACTTCAAAATGAACAAGTAAGTACTTATTGTGGCTCTATAGCCTTAATGAATTACGACTTTTCTATATCCCAAGTGCTCGGTACTGAATCAATGTTCCAGTGGAAATATCAACGATGACATAGACTCATTCACTTGGCCAGTCTCAAGTGGAGTAAAACCTCAGTAAGGATGCCCATGATACAAGGGCAACAGCATGTCAGTAATTCTGAGGTTCAGAAATGTGTGCTTGAGCTGTGGGATGATAAATGAATTGGTGTTACCATCTCAAAACACCAACTTTGGTTTCTTGAATGTTTTATAAACACCACCCCAGTAATTTACAATTCGTGCACTATGTTCTGATACTGGGATGAGTTGTAAAAAGAGAATAAACGGTCAGTTTATGATATGACATTCTGATATAAGAGTAAGTTGTATAGTAATTACATCCATCGGTCTATACCGATATAACTCAGTGATATGAGACATAATCTGATCCCTCCTCTACTTTTTTCACAATTTCATTTCCATATTTCTGTAGCCTATATTTTTATTTCACTATCCACTTGTACCAGTATTTAGGTGTATTAAGCAAATAAATAAAATCTTCATTAAGTTCTCCTCATCACCTTTTACAGGCTGTCATATACAGACTAAAATGTTTAACAAATTATATAACTTCTTAATCTATAATTAGACTATGAAATGAAAATTCTTATTATACAGCAAGAACATTATTTTCTTGAGAAAAGAAAAGAAACAACCATACAAGCATATTGGTCTACATAATTTGGTTTCCAATGTTCAAAGTGATGATAAAGAACAGCCGCAAAATTCAAATTTACGCTATGTAGATATTATTATATTCACTTGGTATTATTTATTTTAATCTTCCTACTGATATTAAGGACTGGAATTGATCAGTCTTCTATTGGAGGTACATCCAACTGACGAGTCCCAAATAAGACGAAACACGCGTCCTTGATTTCACTGCTGGCCACTATCCATCTTTGTTTATAATACTTGTGAATTAAGGTAATATTGAGGCAATCCGCAAAGTATGCACATATGCCAAGAAGAGACTGATCAATTGCAGTCCTAAACATCAATCGGAAGATTCAAACAAGTAATACTAAGTGAATTTATCATATTTCTCTAAAGATTTGTTCTAAACGTTCCATTATAATTATTCACCTGAGTTTAACACCCCGTATATTGACTGAAGTCCGTTTTATAAACCGTTAGATTCTTATTTAACGATTTAAAATTTATGTACAACTCCTGAAAATGAGAACTTCCAAATGTCATTTTGTTGTGTGATCATAATAGAGAGTCACCTTCATCATTCAGATTAGTTTCAAGCTAGTATAAACAAGCTTTGATAAAGTGAACCTTGATTCCTTCAGAGTTTTTCCATTTGGTATTGATTTACCATAAAACTATCAAAATATTATTATCATCTTTTAATTTAATTTTTATAAAGATAAATAATGACAAGTATCGTGGGATAGAAATAAAAGACATATCTGAGATTTACCTTTTTTCAATGATAATAGATTGTAAATAGAGTATCGGGTCATCCTAATAAGGAATTGGATTTTTGGGGGGCTTTTCTTCACCACAAATAAACTTTTTATCATCTACTCATAATTCATGATTTATAAACCACATGGATTGAACGTGATTATTATTATTATTATTATTATTACTGTAAAAGTAATTTACATCACGAACTGACGTTGACTGAATAATCGCATTGATAACTGAAGATCATTGAACAATTTCATCCCCTTGACTTGGAGTTGCTTAATAACGTATATTCACAAATCTCAGATCTACAGAACAATAGTGGTAGCTCCCGATCACCTTGTCAACTCACATTATGACATTACTATCGATTAGACAGAAGAATTTTCCCCCATAGGTCTATACTCTACTATTCAACTCTGTCAAACTTATCCTAAAACTGGATTTTGATTAAGTAAGATATTGTAGTAGTTAACACAGTTACATAACTGTATCGTTTATCCTGATTTATGGACGGATGTACTATTCTGATCTTCCCATTCATTTTGTCGTTTACACATGTGACTTGGGTTATATGATAATATGTATGTGTCTATATGTTGGCTTTATTTATTATACCTATAAATAGAGTCATTTTAATTAAATTGACTAGAAACGTTCAACTTATCTGCTTCTCGTCTTCCTATCTGTTTGGGTGAATGAGAGTCTGAAATAAATCCTTCCAACTTAATTTGTATTCGACTTTTTATTACCGCTGTCACGAGGTTTATTTTATTATTTTATTTATACACATAAATATTGGTACAAGAAAGCACAAGATACATATGCGCCACACAAATCTCATTTGATTTGTGTGAGGGCTGTGATACTGACCAGGTGCCCAAACTGAAGCAGGTGGTTTTCTTAGGGGACCACAACCTGAGCCTTTGACCTAAAGATCTGATCCACAAGGCAGTGGAGCATCGTAAGGAGATGTAGTCCCATGGTAGCCGGTGACCAACAGTTGGTTCATACGCCATTCGTTCCTTCAGGATACTGGAGCCCATGTGCACCATTGGTTTGGAATGAGGGTTTTCCAACTCCCCTAGGTGGACGCGCCGTGTCCACCAACCCGGTTAGAGCGCCGGACATTCTCTTTTCGTCCTCTCAATTTCGTAAACAACAGTAATGCCACGAGAAGTCAGTGAGTAGGACTTGTGTGGCAGAGGCTATATACGCATGGCCATGCGAGAGTATTTCGAGAGGGAGAGCAAACTCTCCCCACTCTCGGCCGTACCAGGGCATTTGGGGGCACCATTTAACACAACCATTGTTGATCCAATAATGATAAATAATTTCTAAATTGAATAAACTTCTATAGAATCACATCGCTTTATGATAAAAATGCAATGATATTTATTAGAGCATTCCTTAATAGTTTATTTTTAAAAAATCAGCCAAAAAATTTGTTATCCTCTATGAATACGTGTGTATGTGTGTCCTTCATGACACTTCTTCATACCGATGGAATCATTTATAATGGTAAGAGCGGTAAAAAGAAAGTTTTATTAATCCCAGTTACATATATATTCATTTGTTCACTTTGGTTTGATTTCATATTACTTAAGTTGCCGCAAAAAAAGATTTGAAAATTAAAAAAGCTACTATCCTTTTAGAATTTAGGGTGTCACACTCGGTTTTGTTCTTTTTTTATACAAATACCCTGACGCATTTATTAATTGCAGAAAGTAACAACAGTGATGTGATGTTTGTTTGAAGTATCAAGCGCATCCTTTCTTTTTTTTCTTGTCTTACACTATTTTATTTTTCCTAAAACAAAAAACCAACTGTCTATTTTTTTTTCATTGTTTCCTAAGGAGTTCTTCAAAGTGTTAGTTAAATTTCATGAAGATATATGCTACTGTTTTTTTTCCAAATTGTCGGCATCAAAGTTGTATTTCGGTTTGTCAATCAACTTTTGCGATGGGTTTTTTTCTCCTCTCAAAACACTGTAAAAGATCTTAATGATTAGTATTACAATTAATTATAATGCTAATTGATATGGATAAGTATTAAAGTCTATTAACAATTACATCTTGTACTAGTGAGATTACACAAAAAAGGAACACACAGAACTGTTAAAACTATTACCTACATCAAGGTAGATCAAATTTACTGCTTATTATTTGTATGTACGAAATAGTAATAGTGATGGTTTTATATAAGTTCTTTTCAAATTGGCACCTAAAATACAAGTTAGATATTTTTATAAAGCTTATTAAGACCTACAATCCTTTGACAGTAAGTCATTTATTCCATATCAATCTATGACAAATTTCTTTGAGCTGTTTAAACGTAAATTATAATTATCCTTATTTTTATAAGAATTTGGATATCCTAAATATCAACCCGTCAAAGCTTTAGATACATCCCATTGTAGTGGCCTGCTTTTCCCGACGAGAACGCGATTGGTATAATGGAAACAATTATTATTATAACCAATTGTACCAGTGATTTTCTTACTGTACTCATTTTTGTTTAACTGTATCAAAATCACTTTCCGTTCGGTCGCCCATCTTGTTCCTTCGAACTTTCTTACGCTCTGCCTTTTTGCCTGAACTCGTTGGCACGTCTCGGTATTCTTTCGGTACCATGAGATGGCCAATAAATATACTTTATCTGGACCAGCTACATCCTTTTGGTTTACGAGCTAGCGAAGGAACCAAGTCGTTTCGGGCGCGTAATCTTATTGTAGTGGTGATCATAGTCAATCGAGACTCGACGCCATCTACAACATGCTTCCAGTTCATCACAATACAACTATTTTATAGTTTCTCAATATAGATTGATCACTTTTGCGTATGATGTCTAGTGTAGCACAGTCCATGATGTAGAATGTGTAAAATAGAGATATCATGAATTTTAAGACATGAATTGATATTGATTAGAAACTATTGTTCAAGAAGCTACTTTAACCGACTTAACGAATGAAATAATGTTTGCATGAAGATGTGTTTGCAGTTGGTTTGACAACTCCAGCTTTGAAAGGATATTGTTACATGACTGTATCTTTATTATAGTTCTAACACATTTTCATCATTTGACTGATGTATTTTACACTGACGACCTCGGGCGACCTATCGGCTAATCAGGAAGCAGTGCTTATCATAAAACAGTTAACAATAGAAGCAATAAAATTACGATGAAATAATAGTTTTAATATGACTAATTAACCCTTATATTTTAAATTATTCCTTATTGTATAAGAAGAAGGTTAAGTTCATATAATAGGGGTCGGGGAAGTGTTGTAAATTAAGATTATGACCCTTACAGGGGTTTTATCACCAATTAATACCAAATATAGTGCAAAAGATTTGAGTTAAGAACTAAGAGTTAAGCTAACGTTATGAGTTAGGATTACAAATCAAGATTAAGATTTTCATCACAAACTGAGCTCAGTCATAATTCATTGAAACATTCCTACACTTAAGGTTAGAGTTAAGGCTTTCATCGCAAACTGACCTCAGCTATACGGTTAGGATTAATGTTACAGCTTACGTTTAAGTTTAGTGTTGGGTTTGCGGTTAGCATCACGAACTTACTTTAGCTATAATTCAATGTAACGTTCCCCACTCTGTTGTTTATACACTTTGAAAAATTTAACGATAAGTTTTGTAGTAAGTTTCAGTGTAGGAGAATATCATTTAATTACGCAAAACACTCTTGATTTTGCATTAAACCATATCAAATACTCTAACATATAATCTGTATCGGGAGCTGGTATTTCTTGTAATTTAGCTTAGACGCTATGTCATATTCACTTTCTGGTTGCATAACTGATATTTATATTATTTCCAGTTATTTTAGGAACCAAATACTGATATCTTCCACTTAGTTTATAACAACGTACAAGCTTTCTTTCACTGAGCCTTCAAATTTGCGTAATATTCTGTGTGGAGCTGTTGTGATTGGTTAACCCAAGGCCGACAGCAATGCTTACGTTTGGATCTTGGTAACACATATTGGATAGTTAGATTATAAGAAACAGATAGAATGTAAAATGAAGTACAGCAGAAACATATAGTACTCATGCTGGATGCAGACTAATAAATTTTGGAAGCTATAGGGCTTGAGTGGTCATATAATGCGTAGCAAAGTTTAAATTCTTAAGCGTGAAATACAACAATTTAGTCGAAGGTTATCTCCAAAGTTTAGCTGCTGTGTAAAAACGTTTCCATTAATTGTGACTAAGGTAACTCAGAAACAATAATTCTTAAATTGTCCGTTTTTTTTCTGTATTTAGTTTGCTTGGTATATTATTATAATTATGAAGTACATTTGGCGTTAACTTCAGGTTTATAATCCAATCATAATAATCAGATAAAATTTAAAACATACTACTGTTAAAATCCATAAAAAAACGATCAAATGGATGACGTAGTCAGAAGTAAAGACGCATAGAATCTAGCCAACCACAATAAAATTAATCGAACACCTATGTATACTTCAAATACAAAGTATTATATTGAAACCGAGTGATTATTTATGCCATACGATTATCGCAAAATAAGATTGCCAAATTTAGATTCGCTGACTTATACAATCAAACTAATGACGCAAACACCAGTACAGGCAGTCTAGAGTTACGACTAGTCCTTTTCCCGCCTAGACCTGTCAGTTGAGTCCAGAACACCAATACCAGTTTCCACCATATGGATCATTTATTTCAGACATACCTGGTTTATATACAAACAAATCAGGCCACACCACATCGTAAAATAGAAAATAACATTTATACAAGATCAAGCCAAAAGTGGCTGTGATTGTAAGAAACTATTACTGATATATTGGGAATATCTCAAGAATAGTAAATTATATGATAATAGTCAATAAGTCAAATAAAAGCTGATAATTAAGGGAATATGAATAATCATACAATAAGAATATACGTATAATATTAATCCGTGAATAATTCTTAACAGTTACCACTCATTTATTCTCGTCCGCACATAACAATTCTCTTTATTAATAATAGTCACGCCTATTTTCATAGTTGAAATCATGAGTCAATTGAAGCTAGTCCACCATGGAAAACCTGGAAGCACTGGACGGCCGCTTCGTCCCATTATGGGACTCCTCAGCAGTGCTTCCAGTGCTTCCAGGTTTTCCATGGTGGTCTGGCTTCATTTGATTTGTGATTTCAACTATGAAAATACTGAAATCTACACAAAACCCCTTCTGATTATAGTCACGCCTATATGAGTTGATATTCCACTACAACATAAAGAAAATGTAGAGCTATTTCAACGAAATATAATATTAACAACAACAAACTTAGTACAAAGACCTACACTAAAAAAATATGTATTTAGGGTCTATTGTTTAAACAATCTTTTTTAACCTGAAATAAATGGGTTTTCTTAGTGAAATGTGGTACACACAGAGAGTGAACATGCAGTTGAAAATTTAGAACTTAGTAGTTTTAAGGGTGCAACATGAATGCCAAGAAAATGGAAGATACCTTTTTTGATTCCTGATAGGTTCATAAGTGAGTATTGCTGAGCTGTTCCAAACCAGAATCAAACAATTGTGCCTGATGCTAACCGATTTCCCGAATTGACGACAGTTTATCACGATAATAAGACTTATAAACCTCTTTCAATCAAACATATCATTCAACTTGTATTCGTCAGAGACTGATCTCATTTTGCGTACAGTTAAGAACTAGGCAGCATTAAAGAGCTGTTCAGTGCTAGTATGGGGATCCTCAACAATATACACAAGCGAACTGGCCAAGGATCAGACCCAGGGATTTGAAGCTTTGTTACTAACGTCTAACCATTAGGACCACTGGATTGGCATCCATTAGTACGACTATAAATTCAGTCATTTCATAATTTACCTCAACGCCCATGCAATGTCACTTGTGACAGTAATTTCACACTAGAACAAACTAGATTTCCAGTGATTCCTGGTTTTCAATTGTACCTCAAACGAAACTAGTCTATGACGAATACGACATGCAAATTAAACCAATCTTCACAAAATCTTTTCAACTCCAATTGAATTTGTTTACATTTTAATTGAAATTCGATCTACTAATTATCTATCGGAAAACTGATAGATATATTTATAACTATATCACTTCATACAATAACAAATTAATATGCTTATAAGATATACAAATTGTCATTAAAAATGCTAATTTAGCCAAATAATAATTAGCTAAAAGAGAGAGAGGAGTAGAGAAGGAAGATGATGGTAAACTATGTTCCCCTGTGTACCAGATAGGATGGGGAAGCATTTGCATCATATTCCAAAGTTGATAGTAATCAGAATGTTAAGTAAAAATCAATGACAATAGCTTACTTGATTGTTTATACAATAAGTATTGAACTACGTATATATTAGTGTGTGTTTGTGTAACAGAAGATGTGTGAAGAACGATTCTGTAAATAACCGGATACAAAGTTTAAATTTTATAAAGTATAATTACAATGCTACCATTATCAATATCAGTGAAATATATTGGTATGAAACAAACCATAATAAACCTATGCCTATTAGATGATTATGTAATTAACAAGGTGATTGTCCAAGTAAGTGACAATAGAGCATTAGTTTCTATACTATACTGTAACTGTGATTATATACATAACCATTGTATGCATTTTTTGAATAGGTAAACTAGTTCAGTAATGACAAACAATAAGACTCAGTGGCTAAGTGAATAACGTGATAGAGTTTGAGGCGAATAGTACTGGGTTCGTGTCTCAGAGTGAACATCAACTCTGAGATGCAGGTACATTCAGCTGACGAGTTTCAAATGGGACGAAATGAGCGTTCCGGATTCCACTGCGAGCCAATAATAAACAATCACTCCTAAGAGTTTAAAGGAAGATCGTCTTCTTCCGTGGAGTTGGAATTCAGCCTTCCTAGCTCTTTAACACTTTTCTCAAGCTCGAATTCAATAAACAACCTGACGGGGAGTAATGGTGTAGAAACACGTTCTGATCTATACATTAGTGTAAGTATATTTGGGTGCCAAGTACATAAACAAGGTCTGTGTGTTAAATCATTTGTTCACTTAACCTTTAATTCATCTACATGAAATGATAAAGTTTGTAATTGATTCCAATGATTTTATTTTCTCTCACAAATATTCCTAATTTTCAACAGTATTTGACCATAGTGTTTGTGATATAGCTAACTTTGTAGTTTTAAACCAGCTACAATACCAAACGTTTTGGTATGGTAATTTTCATCCTTATATATAATTGAAACCATGAGTCAATTGAAGCTAGACAACCATGGAGAACCTGGAAGCACCGGGCAGCCGTTTCGTCCTATTATGGGACTCCTCACCAGTGCACATACACGATCCCGCCTCGCGAGATTCCAACGCAGGACCTACCAGTCTCGCGCCAGAGCACTTAACCGATAGACCACTGAGCCGGCATCCAATTGTGGTAATGTCTAACTTCAATCAATCCACGAAGTTGAGCAACCATTTCACCAATGTCTTCAGTGAGTTGATATCTCCCAACAGACCTGGTTGAACTCCACTGGTTACTGCTTCTCACTAGAACTCCAGGAAATTCATTCTGTTTATTAATTATCACAATTTAACATTTTATCTCTGTTTGTGATTATGACAGATTATGAAGTAATGAAATATATATTAATGAATTTCTTAATCACACCAGTTTACCGAAAAGTAAACACAATAACAATTTTTATCATCAATAGGAAGATTCAAACCTTCGCAAATGAAAAATAATGAAATTCATCCATTTTGTACAAACCTGTGCCTTTTTTGACTCAGTAACTCCGTGGTTAACGCATTAGTAGTTTAAAAGAAAGGTACTGTGTTTGATTACTATTGTGAACACCAATCCTGGAATGTAGCAAATACATCTGGCTGACAAATCCCAAGTAGGATGAAACACTCATCTGGGATTCCATTTTTAAGTCACAATGCAGCTTTACTTGAAAATGTTTATTACAGTTCAAATCAATTTCCGAATTTTCCTGGTAAACTTAATCCATGTATTCTAATAAAAATCATGAGAAAATGCGCTGGGGATAAACTCCACGTTGTGAAGTTATGGGTGTATCATAGTCCGTAATTACGATTATGTTTTCGATAGAGTTAGCCAACCATGAGTTACACGGAACCTGCCATATATATCTAACTGTTCAAGATGCTAAAACAAATCGATGAAATGTGATGAAATTATCAAGACAAAACTACAGTAATATAATCAATTTCAGTATCAGTGGTAGAACAAAACATAAGAAATACACAATATAATTCTAGGAGAGAGAATAAGTCTGTGGAATAAAAAGTATATTGTGATTTTAAAACTAAATATTAGGTAAGATGACAAGTGAATGTATTTGTACCATTGGCATTTATTCTGAGTTACCTTACAAGTCGTCTCCAAAAATTGATTACGATGATTGTCAGGACCTTAACCAGACAGTTAGCACCTACTTTCACGACTCAGTACAACAGTTAATGACCTCGTGGACGTGGATGTCACTTCTTGGTTTGGTTAAACAACTTACAAGTCTAACAGTGAACAACACTATCATTCAGTCAGGTTATTGAAGTTCATTAATCCACACTTTCAAATAGAGTCACTTTGTCGTATAGTATCATCTTTATTCAATGTTATCGGTAAATAACCGTTCTCAAATTTTGAAGTTTTACACAACTGATATCGAGAAAATTATTGCTTAACTAATGAAGGTGACGTATGTATTCTATTTTGTAAGTGCTGTTAAATATACATAATTTGATACAGTACAATCACGTAAATTGTTAATTGATCATGAAATCATAATTATGAGAATGATGATGATGATGACGATGACGAAATAAAGAATAATAAAATAATGATTGCTAAAATGACAAAAAATATACTTATAAAAATCAAAGTTTTAACAAGTTCTTGGGGTCACAAACCATCTTCTCAGTATGGGATTCATCAGTGACAGTGCATATCCACGAACCCGCCATAGGCGATCAAACCCAAGACCTTAGGTTTTGAGCGTAAATACTTAACCTATAGGCCACTGAGCCAGGATCTAATAGTTTACATGTCTAGTCTCAATCAACCCGCGATTTTTCGATCAGTTAGTTTGCTTTTTGTAGAAAATCCCGTCACGTTTTGAATATACACTTTTGATTATAAACTGATATTGTGTTGATCGTACTAAGAATGCGACAGTTACCCGACAATGAAATTAGATGACGTCAAGGCATACATTGTGAATTGATTCAAGTTCAAAACATGAAACCCATAGGACTCTACCTCAAAGGTTTAAAGACAAAGTACTCACCATGAGACCCAAATATGTTGGGCACTATCTCCACTGGAGTCACGGGTACATATTGTTAGGATGTCTCAAACTTGGATAACATATCTGTCCAGCATTCGATGGTTGTCAGTGGTTTCCTATCATCAACACTAATCGATATCACTTTATGGTGAAGAACTGACTTCAAGTTACTGAATGCAATCGAACAATGAATGTGTAAGGACGGCCCGTCGGTAGACTCTAGGAAGCCTTAAGAAGCCCAGGAAGAGCCACAGACATTCCATCCAATCACTGCTAGGGGAATGTTCTAGAATGTCGACGTGTAGCTTCTCCATTGGATGGATTAGCATGACCCCTATGTGCCTATTGGTTGACCTAAATGATGATTTACATTCAGCCAAAAAACTATAAATACACGAGATTTCTGTGCTATATTTTGACACTGATTTGGGGAATAAACTTCCTACTTACCAGTCTTTGTCTTCTCTCTTTGCGACGTTGCGGGTTCTATCGTTCAAGTAGTTTAGTAGTTCGCGGCATATTAAGAATCAAAGCTCTAGGTATAACAACTGGCGACGGGTTAATTTATCAAGATGTCTATTATCTTTGACCAATTTGAAGCTTTTCTAGAGCGCCATGAAAAACGGTTCGAGCAGTTCCAGATTCGCATACTTGAAACACTGACCCAGCAAATGAACCTGAACAAGAATGGACTTACAGATGTTTCTTCTAAATCGCATGCTGATTATGTCATTGATTCCATTCATGAATTTCATTTTGATGGTTTGGCTGGTGTAACATTCTAATCTTGGTACAAGAAATATGAAGATGTATTTAGTGTTGACCTAGAAACGTTTGATGATGCCGCCAAGGTCAGAGTGCTACTACGAAAGCTGGGGACCATAGAGCATGAACGATACACTAATTACATTCTGCCCAAGAACCCAAGAGACATTTCATTCGAAGAAACAGTTAAAATTTTGTCGCAAATTTTTAGTGAACAGTCTTCCTTGTTCAATATTCGGTATCAGTGACTGAAGATAGTAAAAGCTGGCAACGATGATTGGGTGCAACATGCTAGTATAGTAAATCGTGAATGTGAGCGCTTTAAACTATCAGCAATGACAGAAGACGAATTCAAATGTCTTGTTTTCGTATGCAGCTTACAGTCTTCAGAAGATGCCGACATCAGAACCAGAATCCTAAGTAAAATTGAACAGTGTCCAAATATCACTCTTCAAGAGGTGACTACTGAATGCCAGCGTCTGGTGAATTTGAAACATGACACCTCGATGGTAGAAAATAATAGTCGACTTCCTTGTGTACAGGTAGTAAGTGGGAAGAAAGATTCCTATATGCAAAAGCAGAACACAACCATTAGGAAGCCTCCATCCGCATGTTGGCTTTGCGGAGAGCTGCATTACAAAAGGTTCTGCCCATACAAAAACTACCGGTGCACCAAATGTCAGCTTAAAGGACATAAAGAAACATGCTGTAGAAGAAGACGCACCGTCGTTCATCAAGTGTTCACTACCGAAGACGTAAAAACTGTTCATGAACTAATAGAATAATGGTGGCACATACCAGAACAGAAAATAATCGAAGAAAATATGTGACTTTAGAGATAAATGGACGCCGTGCCCGTCTGCAGCTTGATACTGCCTCAGATATTTCACTTGTCAGCCGGAAAACTTGGAGTCATATTGGCAAACCCTCGGTGCTCCCTACAACTCAGTTAGCACACAGTGCATCTGGAGGAAAGTTAAATATCGTTGGAGAGATATGCTGTCCAGTTAAAAAAGGTACTGTACAGAAGAACGTGTAAGTATATCTCACAGGAAGTCCAGGACTAGATTTGCTTGGTCTTGACCTAATTGAAATGCTACAGCTGGCTAACCAGCCTATTAGTTATATATGTAGTCGGGTGAGATCGGATGTACCCACTGAGCAAAACCTGAGAAACATGGTCCTCCAGAAACATAGTCAAGTATTCACCGAAGAGCTGGGGGAATGCAGAGAGGTGAAAGCACTACTAACCGTAAAGCCGGGAGCAAGACCAGTGTTCAGACCTAAACGTCCCGTACCTTACTCAGCTCTACCAATTGTTGAGTAGGAATTAGAACGACTCCAAAGAAGCGGAATTATAGAACCAGTAAATTTTTCTGATTGGGCAGCACCAATAGTGATTGTTAAGAAACTTAACGGAAACATCCGGCTATGTGCAGATTACTCTACAGGACTAAACGACGCACTTGAAGCACACCAGTACCCATTGCCAGTACCAGAAGACTTGTCCGCGAAACTGAATGGAGGAAAGTATTTTGCAAAGCTGGATTTATCAGAAGCTTACTCACAGATTCCAGTTGCTGAAGAATGCAAGCATTATTTGACGATAAACACGCATAAAGGGTTATTCCGATATAACAGACTTCCTTTTGGGGTAAAGACAGCACCCCCAATCTTCCAACAAGTCATGGATACCATGTTACAGGACATTCCTGGTGCTGCTGCCTATTTGGATGATATACTTATTATGGGTACATATTATGCGGATTTGGATAAAAAACTGGATACTGTCCTGAAACGGATAGAGGATTATGGTTTCAGATTGCTTGCTGAAAAATGAGATTTCTACATGGAGCAGGTACATTACTTGGGATTTATAATTGACAAGAACGGAAGGAGACCTGACCCTGAAAACATTAAAGCGATTAAGACAATGCCTCCACCAACTGATGTAACAACCCTGCGTTCTTTCTTGGGAATGATTAGCCGTTATGGTGTTTTTCTCCCGGATCTGCGTCGTTGGCGCGCACCGTTAAATAACTTGCTAAAGAAGAATACCAAATGGGTCTGGTCACGAGAATGTCAGGATGCATTTTCAAAGCTGAAAAAGCTGCTCTCCTCAAACCTACTACTTGCACATTATGACCCAGCACTCCCTATCGTACTTGCAGCAGACGCATCGAACTATGGAATAGGAGCTGTGATCTCACATATTTACCTTGACCGGTCCGAGAAAGCCATTGCCCACGCATCCAGATCACTGACAGTGACAGAAAGAAACTACAGTCAAATAGAGAAGGAGGCACTAGCCATTATCTTCGCGGTTAAAAAGTTCCACAAGATGTTGTTCGGTAGACAGTTCATATTATTAACTGACCACAAACCCCTACTGACAGTCTTTGGGTCCAAGAAGGGTATTCCTGTTTATACAGCTAACCGCTTACAGAGATGGGCAACAACGCTCTTGGGGTATGATTTCAAGATTAAATACCATCCTACGACGAATTTTGGGCAAGCTGATGCACTCTCAAGGCTGATTGGTTCCCAGGCAAAACATGAAGAAGATGTACTGGTCGCCGCAGTAGAAGCTGAAGCGGAAGTTCAGGCTGTGTTAACAGATGCAGTTGCTGCCCTGCCGATCACATTTGAAAATATTAAAGAAGCAAGCAAAAAAGATAATACCTTGAAGACTATCCGCCATTTTCTACTCAATAAGTGGCCCTCAGGACGATTGCAAGGAGAGATTTTACAATACTTCCGTCGACGAGAATCTCTCACAATTTTCGATTCTTGCATCATGTTTGGCCAACGCATTGTTATCCCCAGCACTCTCCGAAGACGAGTACTCAAACAGTTTCATATGGGGTACCCGGGAATGAGTAAAATGAAATCACTGGCACGAAGCTACGCATACTGGCCTTCTATGGATCAAGATATAGAACAATTGTGCCACAGCTGCGAATCATGTCTAGAAGCGGCGAAGAACCCAATGGAAGTAAAACCACAACCGTGGCCGAAACCAGATGGTCCCTGGCAAAGAGTACACGCGGATTTCGCCGGCCCGATACAAGGCAGAAACTTTTTAGTCATTGTGGACGCCTACACAAAGTGGCCGGAAGTATATGAAATGAAAAGTATGACGTCGGAGAACACAATTTCCAAACTATCCAGTCTATTCTCTTGTTTCGGCGTCCCAGAAATCTTAGTAACGGACAATGGCACTCAATTTATGTCTTCAACGTTCAAACGGTTTTGCGATGAAAATGGTATACGGCACCTTCAATCTCCTCCATACCATCCCCAATCCAATGGACAAGCAGAGAGGTTTGTAGATACGATTAAAAGAGCTTTGCTTAAGGGGGAAAGAGAGGGTAACCCGGAACAGGTGGTCAGAAGATTCCTAATGACCTACAGATTCACACCTAACCCAGTGGTGCCAGAAGGGAAGTCACCAGCAGAATGTATGTTTGGAAGGGAAATCCGGACGATATTCGACAGAATATTACCACCCAAGATAACAACAAAGCCTGTACACGAGTATCCGACGAGCGACCTCAGCTTAAAGGTGGGTGAGAAAGTACTTGTAAAGTGGCATCAAGGCGGTCAGAAATGGAAACCAAGCATCATAGAACGGCGTATCGGGAAGGTACTTTATTTAGTCCGGAGTAGGGACGGAAAGTGTATCAGACACATTAATCAGATTAGGAAAGATCATAGAACAGCGACAGATACACGACTACCGTTCCACATGCTGGTGGATATAACTCAGAAAAGCCCGGAAGAATGCCGCAACCAACGACTTAGAAAACGTAAAAGTGAAATCGCACAGCCGACAAGGGTGCTGAGCAGAAAAAGGAGAGCAACAGCAATGTTTCAAGTAGATCCTAAACGAAAGTCATACGTCACAAACTTCAAAGAGGGGAGTTGTAAGGACGGCCCGTCGGTAGACTCTAGGAAGCCTTAAGAAGCCCAGGAAGAGCCACAGACATTCCATCCAATCACTGCTAGGGGAATGTTCTAGAATGTCGACGTGTAGCTTCTCCATTGGATGGATTAGCATGACCCCTATGTGCCTATTGGTTGACCTAAATGATGATTTACATTCAGCCAAAAAACTATAAATACACGAGATTTCTGTGCTATATTTTGACACTGATTTGGGGAATAAACTTCCTACTTACCAGTCTTTGTCTTCTCTCTTTGCGACGTTGCGGGTTCTATCGTTCAAGTAGTCTAGTAGTTCGCGGCATATTAAGAATCAAAGCTCTAGATATAACAGAATGCTATTCTGGCTTTTTTTGAGATTTCCCACCAATGAATACCCATACTTTCCACATAAGATTAAACTCAAATATCTGTAATAATTATTCTATACCATCTACTGTTTGAGAGTTCTCTAACTAATATCCCATTCGTGTTGGAAATTACTTCTGAGAGGATTAAATTTTAACGGGAATGTACTTTGTTATTCCTTTGTACTTATCCATTATTCAGGAATTTTTTGTATTTAATGTTATTTTAGAGTCTCATAAACTATTTTCTGTCATCTTTTAGAGTTTTCCTTCAATGAAAAAGTATGAACACATTTAAATGTGAACCTTATTGTGGTTTAAAAATTCAACCAAATTATATTTGCTTATAAATTTTCAGTTGAGGTTTTTTCTTCCGGAAGAAGAAGTCGATCTTAAATAACCAGTGAAACGTTTAGGATGGAGAGACAACAGTAACATCACCGCCGCTAACAACAGGAAAAACATTTAGGGGGTTATGAGGATTTTTTGAATTTCATAGTTAACATAAGGAACGGATCTTGGTTAAATCATGTGCTTGGTAGTGATTGACTTCGAGAGGTGATTCCTGATTTCTGATGAAAAGTCGTGAGTAGTGGAATTCAACTATTTCGAGTTTGAGGTAGTTGCTCACTAATTACATTGGGAGATGGTTATGGGATTTTATGGATTAACTGAAGTAAAACTTGTAGATCATTGGTTATCTGCTGAGTGGTCTAGATGTTAAGCGTTCACGCCCGAGGCTGAAGGTCCTCAGTTTGATCCCTGATGACAGGGTCTTAGGTGCTCACTGCTTCTAACGACTCCCATACTGGAATGAAATAGATGTCCAATGTTTCCAGGTTTTCAATGTTTGTTAAACTAAAATCACTTCTTGATGTCAACTGTATGGAAAATACTAACGTTGAAAAAATGATGAAGAGAAACAAGAGAGAAGACAACAATTTAATTTGGTCATCTAATTTACAACCTATGAATAGATAAGTTTTTTGAGAAGAAATTCAAACCTTCACTGTAACTCTTCTTTACCTTGAATGAAGAAATCAATTTAGATGAATACTATTATTGTTAAAGGTAAAACATCCAGTTTAATCAGAAAACACATACGTACATATTTATAGTTACAGTAATCACATATTCACTTGGTGTTGTTTACTTGAATCTTCCCATTGTTATTTAGGACTGCAATTGATCAGTCTCTAGTTGGCATATGTGCATCCTCTGCAGACTGCCTCGATAGTGCCTGAAGTCACAAGCTTTTTAAGCAAAGATGGATAGTGGCTAGCAGTCGAATCTGGATTCCACTACTATCTATTATATTGACAGAAATAATTTTAACTAAATATTAGTTCTTATGTTGGTAAATACAATTTGTTATAAACTAACTTAAATATCAGAAATCATTTCAGAATGATGAAGAATATTCACAGCTCAGGTGAATGTTTTCAACAGTGTTCTGGTGATCTTTGAGCTCTATGGTTTAACTTTTAAAAAATGTTTTCATTGTCACTTAGGACAATACCATCTTTTATTTCATATAGAAGTAAGATTTACAATCATTCCACGAGTACTGTATCAGTTCATGCTAGCTGTCTTATATGTAATTAGTTCAATTCACTTCTGTATATAGTAAACGCTGATGTTTATGTTATTATCGTCTGGAACGATAATGAACACCCTTCAATTAAACCATCTGATAGCTAAGAAAACACTACACCATCGATAATAGAATATAATATTGTAACTATTAAAAATCATTACATGTGACGTTATTAACGTGACTCTGCTTTTCTTATTTCAGGACAGCAGAATATAAATATACTGGAAGAAGAGGAACAAGCCCTACTTAAGGTGAACCTGCAGAATGATGGATGAAACTATTTTGTAATATGTTTCCCCTTTTGTAATCGAACCGCGTGTTTTGATTTTCGAGAATATATATGTTGTGCTAGTATGTCGCGTTCTTGCTCCTGAGGCATTCAGTGGTCCTGACTGTTGTATTATTGTTTCAGATCTCTCCCGCTTCCAGATAAACGCTAATAATACGTGCTACAATATATGCACCCTTTTTGGAAAAATATCAGAAAACTACTCAATTGAATCAAATGCATAATATAAAATTGTACTTACCTGTTCGTATACTGATTAATTATAAATTTTATCCAAAAATAACCGAAAAAGTGGGATAACGCGCGCGCGTGAGAGAGAGAGAATGGGAAGCATGGAAACGAGAATAATTAAATGTAAAACCCCCAAAAAAATTTTTAATGAATTTCACCACCCAATCGATGGTGCTTATTCATTTCTCTTTTTAACCAAACATTGACATTTTGATGTTCGTTTTTTTCTCCTTCACTTAATGGAATAAAAAACAAACATTCATTTATAAATTAATAAGTATGATTAGTTAACTTGAGAAAAGTATAAGGGAAAAAAAGTATACTGAACGACGATTAAAGAAGGGAACAGAGGGGAACTAAAGAAGAAGAAATAATAAGGAGAGAGATGTGAAGAAATTCGGTTTTTCTTCCAATATAATCTAGATCATCAATCATTTCGAAGTGGGTTTTTTTCATTCTATTGATATTATTATTACCACTACTATCATTAATATTGCTACTATTATTATTACTATTATTGATTTCTACAACTGGTCAATACCAGTAGACAAATACATTTGAGGTAAATTGGTAACTGATTTTAGAGAGAGTACGTGGACGTTGTCACGTTTATATAGATTGAAAATGTATTATTATGATAATAAGAGACATTCAAACTGTCTACTGTACCGAACCAAGTAGTTTATGAACATCTTAGACTACAGAAAGTTTATAGTGCATGGATTTAGTCTATAAGTCGGTAAGTCATTAATTATAATCAAATGTAATCAAGTTTCATCTCGATGTATTTGTATTCAAACGTATCATTTACTTTCATGTATTAAATATATCCAACCATAGACTACTTCGAAATGTGATGCATACTGATGTAGAAGTAGGTTAGATGAAAGATAAAAATGACCAATCTGAAATATCGGATCAATCCATGAAAATACTGACTGTTGGTGTGAGTCGTGTAGGGAGGTCCCGTCTACCTGGTTAGATTCCTAAAAAAAATATCATAATCAATGGTTGGATACACTGGATGATATAGTTCAAAATCCACCAAAAAATGGGTAGATACATTCACATTTTTATCCTGTCTTAAATCTCGTTCTTCATAATTCTCGTATACTTTTTATTGCACACGTTTAATTTATCTTCTCAAATCTTATACATGACTTCTATTTTCTACTACCTCTGATATTGTTAGTGTTTCTCCTACTCTGACATTTGTCTTGATAATTTCGTCTTGCTTTTATGTTATGGTGTTGTAGCTTGAACTGATCCAGAGATATACCACATTCTACGTTGTGTAACTGACTGACTGATTAAAAACAATGTAAACCATGGAGCACTGGATAGGTGTTACTTTTTAAACGGGACTTCTCTATAGTTTTAACTATTCACCATTTTATTTAACTCATAAGTAACTTTTCGATGATCAATACAAATTATTTGGATGAAATTGGGAGCAAAATAATGTTTTTATTATGAACAAAGAAAGCTAAGATAATGAACAAATTATCATTATTATCATTCTATGATTGATTGTAATTGACAGGATATACTTAACTCAAGCTATATGTTTGTTGGAAGTCATCAACAAAGTGATCGAAAATTAAGCGGGAACTGATGTTTGTTCAGAAATCACAGTTGTCTAACCCAGTAGCATACACAAATATGCCATTATTTTCTGGGAACAAATAACATCGATTCTTCATTTCATTTATGAGCTGGTTTTTAAAATGTATAGTATAGTAACTGTTTCATCTGGACAGGTTCCAGTGAGTATTCACCATAGACCTCAATCAGTAAATTATTTCAGATTCTAAAATGATATTTGATCTTCTTATCTAAAGATAATTTGGGTTCTTTACTTATATTTAAACTGTAATTGTTGGTAGTCAAAAATGTAAGAGAAACATTCGGAAGATAGATTAGATTTTATGGTGACACACTTTTAACTGATGTTCTGTATTTCTATGGTAATTTGAATGTAAGCACTATTATCCGAGTAGCTTGGTATTCTTGTGAGATCCTACTTTACGAACGATTTCATAAATTACACCAAATATTGCAAGCGGAAACTTTCCTGAAGTCCTAAGCGTTATAATTTATGTGGTAAACATATCAATAAGTTTTATTTACATAGCCACTTTATTACTATCGTTGTTCAGACACAGTTGTTCATTGGAGAGGTATCTTAGTAATGACTCGCCTGTTTATGAATAAGGGTAACAAACAGATTCATAATATTCATTTCATGGAAAAAATATTTAGTCAGATCTATGTAAAACGCCGTTGATGAAAAAAAGGTATTATTCTGTTACTCAATTCACTCATTTTTTTAAATGTTCAATTTATGTAAGTTTTGAATAGAAATGAGATATTTTATATAGTTGAAATCATGAGTCAATTGAAGCTAGACAACCATGGAGAACCTGGAAGCACCGGGCAGCCGTTTCGTCCTATTATGGGACTCCTCACCAGTGCACATACACGATCCCGCCTCGCGAGATTCCAACGCAGGACCTACCAGTCTCGCGCCAGAGCACTTAACCGATAGACCACTGAGCCGGCATCCAATTGTGGTAATGTCTAACTTCAATCAATCCACGAAGTTGAGCAACCATTTCACCAATGTCTTCAGTGAGTTGATATCTCCCAACAGACCTGGTTGAACTCCACTGGTTACTGCTTCTCACTTGAACTCCAGGAAATACCTGATGGAGCCAGTCACTAGTGAGCATATGATATGTTGAAGATAAATAAAAAAATTCACAGATTTCATTCTGAAAATACAATCCTTATCATTTGTGACCATAAATTTTTGTTTACTCTTACGGGCTAGAATCTTCAATAATCTTTTAAAGTAGTATGAAGTAACCTTGGTTACTACTTTAACTCAATACTCCAATTCTTGACTAGATTTAGGTTGAGTAATTTCAGAATAAAGTCAATTAAAACAATAGGGAAAATTTATACTACAATATAAAATATTATTATTTAGGACTAGGTTGTAGTAAAAATAAATTTGTTCTCTATAATCATAAAAATAAAGATATTCCGTTAGACTTGAATAATTACTATGGCATTACAGTTATCATTGAAATTCAAAATGACCTTGGTAGAAAAACCGCCAAATCATCATATTCCAAACACAAAATCATTCTATGGTTAATTTGGAATTGCCAATAAATAACAGTCAAATCAATTAGTTACATAATTAAATTGGGCTTATAAGGTTATTATTATTATTATTATTATTATTATTATTATTATTATTATTATTACGAAACTATATGATTTCATGTCTATATGATTACCTCATAAGGATAGTTCTGATTACACGTCAGATTTTAAGGTCAAATATTAACCAATCAATGATGATTTAGTCAATATTTATTTGAGCGTTAGAAAGACATATCATTTACGCCTGTGTATATATTTTTTTAAATGATTAAATAGAATATACAAATAATGCCCATTTAACACACGTGTACTTATTTAGATAATATTACCACCGTCTTATGCACATCTTTTATTTTTTCAAAAAGAAAAGATCTAATCATGACAACTGCCTTAACACCAAGATGGATTATGTTTCATGTTATTCAGGTATTGTATTGAATATATCTTTAACAATTGGATGCAATCATTTTTAATACAAAAAATTCATACACATGTCAGTTTAAATAAAGACGGACTACTATTTCAGAAATGGATTGTTTTTCATCTGCATCTGTAAGTTGATTTCCTTTTTAAATAATATTTATACATATATATATATATTTGCAACATATTATCATTTTTATATAGTTGAGATCATGAGTCAATTGAAGTTAGACTACCATGGAAAACCTGGAAGCACTGAACGGCCATTTCGTCCTATTGTAGTACTCCTCAGCAGTGCGCAACCACGTGGATTGGTTGAAGTTAGACATTAACACCGTTGGATTCCGGCTCAGTGATCTGTCGTTTAAGTGCTCTGGCGTGAGACTGATAGGTCCTGCGCTCGAATCTCGCGAGGCGGGACCGTGGATGCACACTGCTGAGGAGTCCCATAATAGGACTAAACGGCCGTCCAGTGCTTCCAGGTTTTCCATGATGGTCTAGCTTCAATTGACTCATGATCTCAACTATATAGAAATTACTAAAATCTCCACAAAACCCCCTTCTAATATTATCGTTTTGTTTAGAGGTCTTGTTAAAAAAAATTCGTTTTTCAGTTTGTATTCTTATTATGAACATTTAAATACTGTGTGGAACTAAACATTAAGTGAAAAGAAAAGCTTATTTCATCAGATTCTATACTTCAAGAATTTCCTTTTCTTTTTTATGTGCTGACATTCATTTGATACGTTAGGTTGACTAAAATAATTTCCATGGTGATATTTACATTAATTTAAGCTCGTACATCAAAAAGAGAACATTTTCTAAGCTATTACATTGTTAACGATGATTGTCCGAGGCTAGACATACTTTAATATTCTTTCCATATGAAGTTATTTAAACTGTTTAGTTTTTATTATTTATCTTTGTTAATTTTAAAACTAGCGGACTGGGAAGATATCTGGAAATATATTTTCCAAGCATTTAAACATTTTCACCAATGAACTAATGGTGATGTTCCACCTTATTTCTATGATTTTCACTGTTTCATCGTGATTCATAGCACAGATAAGCTTGAGGTTATCTGCAACCTTTTCACTGTTTACTATGTCATACTCAGAATTTCCATTCATTTAGTCAATATGTATTGAAATATTAGATTATAATTTGCATAAAAGCTTTCATTTGTACTTAAGTGTGTCAGTCTTTATCAGTTTTAATTGTGACTACAAAATAAGATCGTCCAGTTAAAAGTATCCACTTGTATATACTTTGTTCCAATTTATAAAATAATCGACAGGGAGACTATATTTGATTGACGAATCAGTCAGATTTAAAACAGAGCATCTTGGATTCATTCACTTATGTAACTATATAACATTCCTTCATTATACTTAACATCATTTAGTAATGAGAACCTTAACCTTAATTACTAACTCTACCTTTAATCCTAACTGCTAACACTACTTCTTATTAATTGTTTAGGGTTTTACAAGGTCAGCTTTAGGATCGTTGAAGGTTGCTCATAAGTTATAATCGCTCCCGTTCAGATCTATGATATATATTACTTTAGGTAATCAATTCACAACTATATGATTTCGTAACGTTTACATATTAATTGCTTCAATTGTACACAGCCAAGATCAGTTCATCTTATTTGAAGAAATATCATGGACTGTAGATAAGTAGGACTACTATGTTTTAATGAAATATATATGTTCATTTCTTAAAATGCTACTTAAAAGTGCAATTTCTCAACTCAAAATTTGTATTCAATATAATATTTTAAATATTTAGAGACAATCTAGACTTGATTGTCAAATACATTCATTAGCATTCTTACGAAATTTGTTACTATCACTCCAGTGATTCGAGTTTACTTTCCACCCAGTGTGACAGTGGATGCGCGCTACTGAGGAGTCCCATACTGGGACGAGACGGCCGTCCGGTGCCTTCAGGTTTTCTGTGGTCTAACACTGATTCATTCATGTTCTCGATCAAATCTGTCACTAAATTCTCCAAATCTGTCCTAGTTAAATAGCTGTACAAAGAGATTAGTCTTCCGTAAAGCTGAAATTGAGTATGGTGAAATGTGGAAAGGATATATGACTAAGACTTGTCTTTAACTTTTCTCTTTACAGTTTTCACAGGTCCAAAATAAAATGAAACGTGGAACTGAGATTTTGTCGCTAGCCACAACTCAAAAATATACTGTCTACGGGTAATAATTTTGGGTTCACTTAAGAAGCACGTATACTAACAAGGGCTGATTAAATGCCGTCTTGAAAATTAATGATAGAGAAGTACCAAACCCATACTAATACTTGGTGGTTTTCACTTGAATCTATGCTTTTATTTGTGAACTAGTTACGTTGTCGGTTTTTATAAGCGAATAAATAAATCTTCAGTAATTCATTGCTGGTGATGTTTGCAGGTGTAGAAGTAAGTCAGAAAAAACCTAGGAGGGGTCAAACCAAGATAGCATCGTTTATGAAAGCATTAACTGTTGAACTAAGCCACGTGGTTAGGTGCAGCCTACCTAGTTGTGGTCCACGGGGTTATCTTAACAAATAGTTAGAGGCTTCGGGTGATATGACTATGAATCTTTCGCAGTGGCACAAGTGCACTCACTCTTTATCTTCCCTTAGACCATAAGTTTCCAAATCACCTTATAAATTTTATAGCTTCACTAATCCATATTTTCCCAGATCATATCTTCGATGCCTAGTCTTTTTTCTTATCACTATTGTTGTTATTATCTCTACTACTCTAGGTTTTTCCTTAATAGTTTCATCTTGCTGCGCCAATGGGATATGGGAACTTGGGTTGGTTCCAGGTTTTGTGTTGCGTATGATTAATTCTGTATTTTTCAATAATATTCCCGATGTTTAGTCTTTCTCATTGTTAGTAGTACTGCATTCAATTCGATTCATTTGGTTGTTAATTTCATCTTGTGTTAATGTGATATGACAACTTCGTGTTTGAGCTAGACTGTACGTTGATAATAGCTAACGGAAATTAACTTTTTAATAA
Organism: Schistosoma mansoni; assembly: GCF_000237925.1. Taxonomy (NCBI): domain Eukaryota; kingdom Metazoa; phylum Platyhelminthes; class Trematoda; order Strigeidida; family Schistosomatidae; genus Schistosoma; species Schistosoma mansoni. Next base: position 4,765,261 of record NC_031500.1, read on the forward strand.
TCCTATTCTTCCGTCCTTCGGTCTCAATTTTTCCTTCTGAACTGTGCCTCTCAAGTTTAATTTTCCATTTTTTTTAGCCATCAATATCTTTCATCCTATGCTTCTCGTCTTACTAATTTTCTCTCTCTATATTGACTTTCAATATGAAAACTCGAACGGTCGCATAATCATGGAGAGTTTTACTTTGACTAAAACAGATCTAAGCGACAAATTGTTATTGTAATTAAAATATACTAGACAAATTTTTAACTGATAACATTCAACGCTCAATGGATGAATCATTCTTTCCTAGAAATTTTAGTTCAGTTTTATCACTATAAGCAAGTTTTTATGAATTGATTTTAAAGCTTGGACTTTCTCCTTATTGATTTTTCAAGACTTATTTTTGTATTTTTGTTTGTATTTTACACATAGAAAGAAAGCTAAAGGTTTCTAATGATGAGAGCTTACGTAAACTTTAAAATGGATTTATAATAATCTTTTTTTAAAGGGGTTTGATAGTTATTTTAAGGTCAACCTTACTAATTGTTTTAATTATGTCTTCCAATCAAGTAGAATAGTTATCTAATCCTTACGTTTATCTGGTTTTGTGATGCTAACCTGACACTGAAGCTATTTCGGCACATACATTCTAATTTAATTTTAATGAAGGCTGATAACGGAAGCTATAATGACAACTGATACCAATAGGGCACTATTTGACTATTATTAGTAAGTGTTCTAATGGACAAAGCTGTCATTTGAAGCTATGGATTCTAGGCTGGAGTTCCAGTGGGAATTATGTGTATATCAATTGAATCTCAATTATGAGATGCATGGTTTCCGTAAGTGGTGCCGTCTTATTTAAACTGAGTTAGAAATGCTTGGAAAGCTAGATTACTTTGTAAATCATTCATCATAGAATAATCAATTGTAATGTTTATGATTCTGATTGTTAACGGAAAAATAATCGATTGTTACTTTTTGTAACCGTTAATCTGATTGTCTCGTGATTCACTGCATATTGTAGTGAATGACCTGAATAGGTTAACTGTAATATCACAAGCTTCATTACTTTATAACTACATTTCAAAACTTAAAACATCAGCCATTTAAATGTAATTTCTAAGAGGGTTACGGTTCACGTCTCTTCAAAAAATTATGAACTGTGAGTTCAATTAAAGTCCTATTGATTAAGGAGATCATAGCCACCTGAAGTTGGGAGATCATAGAATGTTGACTAAGTTTTTGAAAGGTATTAAGCTTACAAAGACGCTTGACAAACCCGAGTTTATCCCAACATGATGTCTTAGATGCTCACCACTGGGTACTCAGACAAAAAAAATATTTGTCCAACGCTCCCTGTTTTCTCAATGTCACCATCTGTCTCCAGTCCATGGTGAAATTTACCTTTATTTTCGTTTAAAAAGAACCTACCATGTGTGTCTTATTGGTTTTTTCCACATGGTCTTTAAAACTGAGTATTACTTCAGTAGCTTTACGTAGACTAGTCTGATGTAACTAAGATTTCATTTAATGAATAACTATATATATATATATATATATATATATATATATATATTTCATCTTGCCGTGCTAATGGGGTTAATCAGCTTGAACCATTGTACACGTGTCAGGTTCTATGTCGCGTTAGATTACGTTCTTTGTTTTAAATATCTTTTTATAATTTCATCTACCAAAAAGCTCAGATTTTGTTTTAGCTACCTGATTATAATCATTTCATGAATAATAATGGTGTGTAAGACGAAAGCATTAAATACAGTACTTTTTACTAACACAATAATCCTTTTAGGTAAAATATTGATTTTGTGTACTCATCAACTGAACTGTTAATTCTTGTTAATAATCATCTTGCATGTATTCAACATTATTGGTGGTGCGTTATCCTTCGTATTGAGATACTTGTAGCTAGAAGGAAAGCTTACTGATTATCAGTCATTCTTTGGCATGAAGGTTATTCTGTTAAGACTACTCTGTAATACAACCAGACAATAATAATAATAATAATAATAATAATGATAGCCCTAAGTGATAGCGGGGGTAAACAATTTGTGTAGCTGATTTACTCAGTCACAGTTAGTCGTTGCTTTTTCTTGAACATCATTAATTTAAATCATTTTTTTCTTACGTCACTTATTGATTACATAGTTACTATCACTAAATTTTACATTAGTATTTGGCAAACGAAAATGAAAATTAATTTGATAGATGAAATCCAGTTTTACAAATAGGGGTATACATTTTACTAGATATTCGAAAATAGATGAATTAAGATTCCCACTGACGATGTGTATTTACACAATCCACCTACCGATCAATGGCTGAGTATATTTCACAACAGTTTATTCTGGATTACTGTAAACTGAAACACCACTCATAAATGTTAGAGATATATAAAGGGGTGCAAGTATTTAGTTACTACTGAGTGAGTAAAGCTAAGTTTAGGTGCAGAGTACTTCAAGTATAAAAAATACATCAGTCGATCGGGCTATAAACCGTCATAAAATAGGGTATTTGGTAGAAGTTTTACAAATGTTTAATTATGCAGGCTATCTCAATCTGGGATGGTGGATGTGTTGGAAAAAACTGAGGGTAAGAACTTTAAGAAAGAATCAGTCTATGATTTCATTGAATGTCGGTCTGAGTGGTCTGAAAATATGTTGACCTGTGCAATATCCGTGATTTATATTTGTAGACATTGGCTGAAATAATTCCAGATCAATTGCAGTAGCTCAACTGCATCCACTCGTTATGTTCCTTTTTTATCTTGAGTTTAATGCCATTCTATACTTATCATTTTTTAACTTCACGCGTTCGCTTCGAACCATTTTTCACATGTTCGACCTTTCATTAAAACTCATAATATAGTCTCTCGTTTCCTGTCATTAATTTCTTCTGTCTATGCTCTAGTATTTATGGTAATTTGGATCGATACACATTCCAGGTTTTGCACAGAAGACTATTGACTCACAGTGATTCTAATTGATTTGCTCTATTTTTAAAAATCTCAAACATCCTATCATCCTCAAAATACTCTCATTTGATAATTCTAGTTGATTTCAACACTTCCTTTAATATTTCTAGATTTATGCTACTGAATTGTAGTGTGTTGGTGCATAGAGGTTTCTACTTCTCACATATGTATACTTGAATATATATATATATATATATATATATATATATATATATATATATGTCCCATGTTCGATAGTTGGTATTCTACTTTTAGTTGAGAAATAACTTTAAAAAAACTCGTCAAACAACTGACGCGGTTGTTATAAATTTCCTATCGTTATCAATTATCGGTTAAGTCAGTTTGAGTAATTAGTGCAATAATGTTCGGTAAGATCACTCCTTCCCTATTGTGCAATGTATTATCTGTAGATTGGCTTAAAATTACTCCCCTACTATATTATTGACCTATTTCTATACAAAGTATATTAATTTGTTGGTTTTCTTTTTGTGTGTACGGTCAATAAATTGATAGGTTTTTGAGAACATAATAATATTACTTTAGAGTAAATGTATTACTGTCAAGTTGTGAATAGTAATTTTTATGTATTGACTTTTCTTTGAACGTCAATTAAATTTGATTGAAAATGATTTTCATAGTTGAAATCATGAGTCAATTGAAGCTAGACCACCATGGAAAACCTGGAAGCACTGGACGGCCGTTTCGTCCTATTATGGGACTCCTCAGCAGTGCGCATCCACGATCCCTCACCCGCGAGATTTGAACCCAGGACCTATCAGTCTCGAGCCAGAGCACTTAACCGATAGATTTTGTTTTTCAATAGAAGAGGTAGGAGAACTCGAACTTGCAATTTGGTGCTTGAATGTTGAACATGATTTAATCATTAAGCCACGTTTCATAGATTTTTTTATTTGCTCTAATTAAATAGAAGTTAAACTTACTATGATTACTTGGTAGTATGTATGGGTGAAGACTAAATGATTTGATAGGTCATCTGAATTAACATTGGTCATCTAATTACAAGGTGGCCATGGAAATGATCTAGTAGAATGATAGGAAAAGGGTGAATTAGATGCCATTATTTCAAATTGCTGGTCAATAACTTTAAGTGTAAAAGTTATATTTGAAATAATCTCGGTGATTGAAATTTAAATAATCTCAATGCTTCGTCCGGAAAACTGGCCTGGCTCCTTTATGTTATAATCAAGATCAACATTATCATTAAGTTAGATTGTTCCCCGTTTTCACATTTTCATTCATACTGCTCTATGGCTTTCAATAAGCTTATAGACTAGTTTATTTTGTTGTTGAAAAAAGTTATGGTAAATTATTCTACCGGTTTATCATTGTGACCTTAAGTTAGTTAAAACTTATATTAAGTAGTTATATTTATTTCTCAAATAATAATTCATCACAGTCACAGGTTAAGGTTATTATCTTTTGACATCTTTGTATTTCCGCGACACATATGTATTCATGTATAATCATGTCATTCCGTGCAGTCAGTTCGTCGTAATCATATTGGTCCGTTTAGTCATACTACAAGGTCCCGAAATAGTATTAATGTGACTATCATCTCATAAAATTCGGAATATCAACATAAATTACCTTAGGTGATTTGTTTTAAATGTTATTTTCTCAAGTACACTATTTAGAATTTGTCGAAATAAAAATAAAACGATCTCCAAGACCAATTCCTGTGTCAGAACTAACCTTCAAGTAATTATTCGCTTATTTATTCGGGATTTAAAATCTGTGAAACAATGTAAGACCAGAAGTCGAATGGAAAGTCAGCGTATCAGGCGTTCATATTCTAAACTTACAAATATTGTAGTGAGCAAAACACTGGTTGGGGACAATCGAATGTATTTAAGCAAACATTACAGACTATCTCAGTAAATTCTGATAACCAAACAATGAACAGTCAATTTGCAAATTAACAACCAATTGTTTCAATCTTCTCTGTTTCTTCTCTAATTTCATTGCTCATGCATTTTCCAAACGATTGCGCTTCATTTCAGTTCTTTGCACATCGGTCTTCTGGCAAAATACATTCTATGTCTGACCAACACCATATACTACTTATATGGATATAAGTAGACCACACCACAATATAAATAGTAATACTTCTAAAAGACAGTGGTGAAAATATAATTTGACCTGTTTTTGTAGCACAGGTATAGAATGATCTCACTTGAGGAGGGATTTTAAACAAACTCAACGTAGTTGAATAATTCAATCAAGAAAATAGTATGTGTTATTGTTGAATCTGTATTTTAAGATGCCTAGTTCCTCATAGAATAATACCTTCATACTTGACCTTACTTAGTGGTTATGTCTTGTTTCATTTTATAATCAAAACTTTTAGACGTACCATCTTGTTAAGTGAATTTTATGCCATAATATTGTCACATCTTAAGGTAAATATAGGTGCCCGATCTGATTGCTAATATTTTCACTTATTCCGAATAGAAACCAGTTTTTAAAGGAAGTGTTAAAGAATACTATTGAATATATTACATCAAAGTTAGCTATTTTTACCCACTATTTTCCAAACGGCTTTGAATATACCATTTTAGAGAAGAATGGATCACATAATTATGCGATGAATTTATTGATTTTAAAAGACTCATAGGCAATGTTCGTCACGGATTAAAACCAGATGGGTTATCATTGAAAACCAGTGAACGCTAGGGACTTACGTTCTCCCTTATGAGATATTTAGGAGTTCACACCAAGGCCCGACGAAGGATTGAATCTAGGTCTCCCGCATGTATCACATGGAGTACGCTACCTTTACATCACTTCAATCAATTTTGTAATATAAATAGATCATGTTGTTAATAGTTATTTATTGATTGACTGTTTACATCCACACCTTCAATTATCAATAATCCTGGACTAGCTACTCCTATTTTCACATCATCCAACTGTCAAGCTTATTTCAATTTCGTCAATGTTATACTTCAAACAACTTAAATCATTGTTTACTAAAATGTGTCTTATTACGTGAATGCAGTTGTTTCTTTTACAAAATAATGATAATGAGTTGTTTTTCTGACTTTCTCATTGTTTTGATGTGTTTTATCAAAGTAAGCATTTACATTAGTATAACAATGTTATTCATAGAATATTCCATAACACACAATGTATCTAATTATATTGATATTAAAGCAATATAAGAGTAATGCCTATTTTAACTCAATCTACTAATGCATATCTTGATAGCTAGCAGTGCTGGTGGGCGGTCTATACTCATCCATCAGGTATAACAGGCATGAGTAGGGAAACAGTGTACATGGTGGCCTGCTTGAATATCTGGGTTACCAGTTCCTGCCATCTCTATATTTCAACAAATTATCTGTCTTTTGTTTGATTCAACAGATCATTATGTGAATTAATTGCATAACCTATTCAGGTGCGTTTGTGAAAAGTTCACAGCGTTTCGCTGTACAAGTTAGGAAAGAGCACAATATACATCGAAAAGAATGTGCATTATTCAGATGTCAATTCCTGAACTGCCAACATCTAATTGGCGATCACTCAATATTTATCGTCAGGATCGACCAAAAAATAAGAAACGGAAACTTTTTGAAATACTTTGCTCTGAGAATTGTATATTGTATCAAAAATATAATATTAAACAAAGCTAATACTATTGATAGTAATAACTAATTATTGAAGGTGGTAATGTGAACCACTGAATTCCAACTCATTGGTCCAATGTTTTAGTGTTTGCTATAAAATCTAACACACCTTGGGTTCAATTGTTGACTAGATTGTTGGTGCACAAAGCTGAAAAGTCTTAAACTATGATGAAGCAACTGTCTGGAAATTTCTTGTTATCAATTGAACCCAAAATGATGTTACTCCCTTACTAAAATCATGTAAAAATGATAAACATTTAGTCAAGCTTAGTTGTGATTTTCATTCATAATCTAAATATGACACGTTTATCAAGAAATCTGCCTATCTAAGGTCTACTAAAGATAATTGAAGTACACCTAGTCTTTATTTTGTAAGGTTAATTTATCTTTTAAAGAAAAACTTGATTATCACTTGAAGCTCCTTATAAATGCCATTCGAACATCATAACTCATTTATAAACCGCGTCAACATCAAATGCGAACAATCGCAAATTGGTCACAAACATTTTTTATCAAGTTTTTGGTCTACGATCGGAATATCAGTGAAATGCATGGGAAAAACTTATTCAGGCGAATCTGTACGTTTTGTTTTTTGTATTTGGAGATCACAAAACACGCAACTAGTTTCACTTGTTTTGCCAGTGCCCCTATTGTATGTATATATAAAGCACTATCTAAAACAAGACAGTGGTCTTGTTTCCTTAATTGTTAACCGCTTGGTATTTTTTCTTAGTCTGTGTTTGTAATCTATGATGGTTAGAAAGTATAAATGTCACAATTAAACATTATCTTATTGTTAACTCAACATTTATAAACACTAATTACAAGCAAACTACCCTTAAGATGTATTTATAAAGTTTTTATCATTCTATTTTCCTGGCTAAAATGGGAGTTTCAGTTAATTTCTGAAATATAGTGAGGTTAAATCTCACTAATTAAATGGATCAATCTCTGTTGGCATATGTAAATGCCTCGATATTGTGCTTTAGTGAAAACCTTTAGTATATTTGGAATGTGGCTAATAATCAAATCCAATGGGAACAATTCTTTTTATTTAGGACTCGTCAGTTTGAACATCATAACTAAAATGTCCTTGCATTCAGCTGATTATTCAAAAATTAACTTGGATTAATGTTAATTTGGTTATTTATTCTCTGAAGAAGTGGCTTACACTGAGTCACGAAACGTCAGAAAATTTAATTTTACTACTCATTGGGATATCACAAATAAATTATTTTATTTTATCTAAGTTTTTCACCCTTCGGATACAATCAGCTTCAATCTTTATAGAGTTTGGTGCTAACAAATTTTCAGACAGACCTATTAATAGGGAATCTTTTATTGAAGTGTATTATTCAGTAAATGTACATATACGAAATCACAGCTTGGAAAATAGTCATTCATAGATTATTTCAAAAATTTCTGTGTTTATATATATATATATATATATATATATATATATATATATATATATATATATATATATGAGACCCTTGTAAGGATATTAAAGCGTGTTTAATTGACTACCTCTCCATTAGTATATCATTACTGATTCATAAGTTCATTCGCTAGATCTATAAACCTAATAGTAGGTTATGGACCGATTCGATGAGAAACATTCATTCACAGAGAATAAAATTAAGGCTCCACTCTTCTCCAAGGGGTAATAAATAGTATTTTTGTGTTTGTCATGGTATTAACAAACAAGTGAATTTTAGCATCCATTAACTAGGGTAATTTTTTCTAATAAGGCAGATATGGTGGAAAACTTTGGTTCAATTTTGCATAATTTTTACGTTGACTTAAGTTCAAATAGTATTGAAATGGAAGAACATGTCAACGCGTAAATACATCATCTGAAAAGTCATTGAAAGTCGAGGACTGTCTGAACATTTGTCTTATCCTATTTAGGACTCTTGAGAACTCAGTCAGTCAGCTACAACGTAGAACCAGACACACATATGCATCTGTCCAAGTTGCCACACCTCACTAGCACAACAAGATGAACACCAAATTCATAGTAGTTACTTCAATGGTAATAATATATAAAAAAGATTATGTATAAGGATATAATACAGGAAGAAAGAATTAGTTCGTAGAAAGAGGGTGTATACGCCTACGCCATTGTGATCGATTCTGAGCCATGTCACACAGAGTCTTCAACCACTGGTTACGGTAGTCGCGTAGGTCCCGACCAAGTAGTCTGCATCTACCAACATGGCTCAGACTAGAAGTTAGTGGCTTCAAGGACCGATGTCACATTTTGGTTTGGCCGCCCCTAACTCTCTTCCAACCATCCCCAATACTAGTCATCACAGTGCGTCGTGGTAATCAGTGTTCAGGTATACGTAACACGCGGCCCAACTATCTCAGTCGATGAAGATTTACAACCTCATCAACTGACTTACTATCATTCCCCAATACCCTGAGTCTAACCTCACTATTACGCGGCGGTCCCAGCAGTTGCGAGCAATATTTCTAAGGCATCTCTTATCAAATACTAGTAACTTACGAGTATCTTCTACTCTTAATGGCCTCGTTTCTCAGCCGTAAAGTAGAACAGAACGAACTGCCACACAATATATTCGTCCTTTGATTGATAGACTGATATTTCGCCTTCTCCATAGTTGACGTAAGTTGGCAAAAGCCAAACGAGCTTTCTGAATCCTTACTGAGATTTCGTCAGATACCAACCCACTAGGGCTGATCAAACTTCCAAGATAAGTAAAGTTGTCGATGCGTTCGACTATTTCAGTCCCTGTTCTCAGTTCAGGTGTTGACGCAGACCAGTCCTGAAGCAACAATTTGCATTTAGAGGAGTAGAAACACATCTCAAACATCCTTGTGTTGTTACTGAGTGCTACCAAAAGACTTTACATTTTATCAGCGTCTTCATCAAACAGGACTATGTCATCTGCGTATTCCAAGTCAATGAATGGATCTCTTGGTAGGAGATCAATGCCCGAAGATTCAGTCTACGAGAGCGTTATTTCCAACAGTAGGTCTATGATGAAATTGAACAAAAATGAAGATAGTGGACAGCCTTGTCGGACACCACTTGAGGTTGAAAAATCAGATGACAGTTCCTATAAGCTCTGGTTCGACTGGTAGTGTTTGAGTAAAGAGCCCTAACGACGTTTATGTACTTCTGAGGAACAAATTTCAATGACAGACACTACCACAGAACCTCTCGGTCTGTAGAGTCAAATGCTACTGTTAAGTCAAGAAAAACTATCATTGTATGACGCCGATAAGCATGCCTGTGTTCTAAAACCTGACGAATAGTGAACATGTGGTCGATATAGTCACGACCAGGTCTGAAGCCGGCCTGATTTTCTCGTGTTTGGAGTTCACGAGTCTTAGTTAGGCGCCCGATAATTATTGAGACTAGTATTTTAGATGCTATATTAGTCAAACTAATCCCTGTATGGTTATCACAGGATGATTTTGACTCCTTCTTGTATGTTGGGACAATCAGTGGTTGAGACCAGTCACATTGGATTACATTCAGTTCCCGGATTTCAGCTAAAATATTAGTCAAACTAATCGCTAAAACCGGACCACCATACTTAAAGACCTCTGGAGCCAATCCATCTGGGCCAGCTGCTCTTCCTTGTTTCAGATTAGCTATAGATTTTTGAGCTTTTATTCGAGTCGGGGGGCCTATACAATTCATATGGGATCTAACCTAGAACTTTCAGGTCTGGTCAGTGCTGATAAAGATATCTTCAGTTCACTTATTCGAAATCCAAAAAAAGAATATTATGAATTGTTTGGATAAAAGACTAGTATATAATAGAGAGATTGTGTGAGAACTAACAATTCAGAACAGTCGTAAACGTGCATACGTCGTTATCACTGGTTTTTTATTCTTTTTAATATCTCTAGTGGTTGATAAGCAAAGATGGATAGTGGCTAGCAGTGGAATCCAGGACGCGCGTTTCGTCCTATTTGGGACTCGTCAGCTGGATGTACCTGCATCTCAGAGTTGATGTTCACTCTGGGACTCGAACCCAGCACCCTCGCTTCAAACGCCATCGCGTTATCCACTCGGCCACTGACCAGTTGCAGTCCTAACACATCGATGGGAAGATTCAAACAAACAATACTAAGTGAATCTAGTGGTTGATGTTTAACACAGAATTAATTGACTATAAGATCTAAATTCAGATCCCAGCTATAAATTGTATCTCATATTATAACAAGAAAAGACGATCCCTAATTACAATCGATCAGGGAGAAACTATTCATAACTCTACTTATTTCATTAACAACATAATTATTGTGGTTTCATGGGTAAATTTTAGTTCCATTGACATATGGTGCATGCCACTATCTTAACTAAAAACACTTTAAGATTTCACATCTATTTGCATTGTGGCTAGGAATGGAATCTACGCTAATCACTTCATCATATTTGGAATTCGTTGACTGCATGTACCGGCATCCCGGTACGGATTTTCATACTGAGACTTGAACCTCTAGTACCTGTTTCTTTAAATGTCAACGCATTATCCATTAAGCTAACTGAGTCCAGATAACCACTAATCCGTATATATATTTTTACATTTTGTATATCCCACACATCTGACATATTATTTGCATTCATACAAACCCTTTTAGTAACGAAGTTTCCCTACGTCTAACCAAATCCATTTAAATACAGTTTAGATTTCTACTCATTAGTTTTTAATAGTGTTTTATTGGTTTACCATTTACGAAGTTAAAATCAACGTGATGAACCAATAAAACATACTATTAAAAACTGATGAGTCCCTTAGGAATTTAAGCCCCGTTTTTCCACCGACGGAGTGTCTCCCTCTTTAGAAAAGAAACCATATCTTGACAAACCGCGCGTGTGGCCAACATTTACTCGATGTCTGAGATTGGCCCAGATTTCCCTCCTATAAACAAATAGGTATGTCCTCATGGTTCCAACTGTAGGATTTGAGATTGGTGCACATCAATGAAACAAAACGGGAATTTCTCCTTTAGTATACCCATCTCTTTTCTCCTTTCTTGTACACACTTTGACACTGCAATATGCTGCCACGTGGATATTTATCTTACTAAATAAAACAATATACTACTTAATAATCAAGTCATTATTGTGAAGCGGTTTGTCAATTTTCTTCTCTTCTTTCCAAACTACAGAATTCTTTCAAATTATCTCGTTTTAGATGAGTTCATTTCCCGTAGATTTTTTATAGGCGATGAGTATTAAGTAGAAAAGAAATCATACCTGTTTTCTAATTCGTTTTTTCCCAGTTCTCATACACTCAGCTTCTTTCTCTATCCCTCTTTAATGTGCGGTGCGGGAGTTGACGCAAATATACACAAACACACACTAATTACTGTTCTCCTTATTTGACCTCCTATGACCCTTGTTGTTTATCGACCCTTATTGATTTTACTATTTTTCCCGACCATCTTGCTTTAAGTTTCTATGTTCACTTTCTAAATTGTGTGTGTTGAGCTGTGGTTGTTGTTTGTGTATTGTTTTATCTCAAAGCAAGCTAATCTATATAATCAAAGAGGAATATAGGAGTTAGATGGATTGATTGAAAATATGTAAGTAAATAAGGAAGGAAGGAAGAAGACTGTATTGCACTCGTATGAAGATTGAAATAACTTGGTCAAAGTCACTTGGCATGCGGACATATAAATAAGCCTGTCCTTGGGTAGTAGTATTAAATCTCCATTTTCATACAGATTTCCCAATTAATTGTCCTGAATATCAGTTAAATTATGACCGCATCTATTAGATAAGTAAATGAGTATCATAGTACAGTGTGTGTGTGTACATGTGCGAAAAATAAGAACAATACGAGTAAATCAATCAAGATGATTTCCAAGAAATTATCTATCAATATTATTATTTCTAGAAGATGGAGATGAATAGACCAAGGGCACACACACACATGTGTACACATGCAAATAAATAAACAGACATAACTACGCACTTACACGGATAATACAAGAATATTTATTCTTAATTGTGAGATTTTCATTTTGACTGAGTAATAATAATCGTCATTATGAAGATGATAATGGTTAAGTCACTGATACTACAAGACAAAGACATATGATCTACTTATTTCTATAAGAGAGAGAAAGAGAACGAGGAGTCTCTCCCAAAATTTCATATAGTTGAAACAGCTTTTTTTTGCTCAACTCATTCTCATTTACTTGTAAAAGTTATCAATGGAAACTGTGAATGGTATTTGGGCCTTCTAACGAATGGTCGTAAGAGAGTTGAGTCATTTTTTTCTTGTGTTGAAAAGTTTAATTATCACAATGAAACTTCGTTTATTTCGTTAATTGGCTTTTAGTGTGGTTATAATAATTAGCAATAGTCTAACAGTAAGAAATTTTAACATATGTGTATTTAGACATAACTTCTCACCTAATCCACTCATAGAAGTTGAATCAATAATAAGTATCAAGCGGTAGTAGTATTGGTAGTATTAATAGTTTTGTAAACATTACTGTTTTTATAACTAGAGATGTAGACCGTATTGAGTTCTCCTATGGTTTTGAGGCCTCAGTAGCTGGTGTAATTATGAAAGCAAAGATGGTCTGCAAGTGCAGAATGCGACCGATGAGCATCATACCTGTTCTATAGAGTCACTATTCTAAAACTTATTAAAATAGTGCCAAGACATTCAATATTAATATTCTATACCTATAAATACTATTAGAAATATGTTCATTTCACTATAATGTGATTTTGACAAAACTACCAGATGTTACCAGTTTCATATTTTACCATCTGCACTCTTAAAACAGTTGTCTGTGTTTTTTGAACAGTAAAGTGATGATTTTTAGTTTCACCAATTAATAATCAGATTGTAACAGTAATTAATAACTTCCGCTAAGTAGACTCTTATTCGTTCATCGTAACCGCCGACAAGTTACAGTTTATGGAATATTGGAATAGTGTGATCTAGCTATCATAACTGTGGTTATCAATATTATATTTTTGAGATTTTGGTATTTTAGTGATTTTTATTTATTTATCAGTTAATTAGACATACAAACCATTGGATTCTGACTCAATGATCTGAAGGTTTATTCTCGTCAGGAGACTTGAACTTTCTGGGTTCGATCTCTGGTGGGGTTGTGGATACTCACTAGTGAGGAATACTATACTAGGAAGATATATATATATATATATATAGGACAGTTTGTTATCTAGTTGTATTACTCAATGATTATGATTTTATGGGAATTTCAATTTCAGTCTTAGGTTGTTCTATTCAAATAGTTTAATTACCGGTTGCTATCTTAAGACATTTTTGTATGGATTTATTAAACTTTCTTGACTTTTTCCAACTTGCATTATCTATGTGACGTAACTGTGATGTTCATCTGCCAACTAAACGAAGAGTATGCTGAGCAGTAGTTCCTTTTATTCTACTTTATGGCTGAAAAACAGTCTTTTAAATAGATTTTCATAGGTTAATAGAATATCATCACATGTACCTACAAAAAATTACTTACATATACTAGAACTATCGAGTGAGGAATGATGTGGTTAGACGCAGAGTACTAGGTAAATATGGCAAGTCAGTAAATGAGGTAATGGACTTTAATCCACTCAAGGAGCTGAGACATTTGTTACGTATATTCAGTTGCCGACTACCTCATCGTATAATACCGACTAAAATAAGAGACTTTCAATGAAACTTAGGACATCTATAATTCTCATAGCAATCAAAATACTATTGAACCACTATATTTTACATTCAATAGTTTTAACCTCAGTGAATTTGCTATAAAGCTATTTTCCCATGTAGCCATGATTAATATTATAGGTTACTGACCACAAAACACTAGTTGAAACTACTATATTCTCTAGTATTTTTGACATTATTTCTATAATGAAGTATTTTTCATTGATTATAATGAAATTAATTGATATTTCATATTGTCGTTTATTCATTCATTCATCAATCCACCTTTGTTATTTATGTATTCCATTTGAAACTACAACAAACAATATACATACAGTTTACATTCTTTATAAAGTACTATCGTACATTGAAACATCCGTAGAAAATTGATGAATAAATCAATTATTTGTAAAATGACAATTATGATGCAATACTAGATTAGATGCAAAAAGTCATATACATATGTAGAGGGAGAGAGACAGAGAAAGAAGCAATAAGTCAAATAATTTACAATGCAATCATAAGTAGAAAAATGATTGATTAATTTATCCTATAATTAAATACCTTCTCTTATCCAAAAGTATAGCGAGAAATATTAATTACGATAAGTAAAGATGGATAGGGGCTAGCAGTGGATCCACTGCTATGAATTAAGGCAATATCGAGGCAGTCCGCACAGTATGCACATATGCCAATAAGAGACTGATCAATTGCAGTCCTAAATAACAAAGGGAAGATTCAGGTAAACAATACCAAGTGAAATTAATTATGATAGTTCTCTAAATTGTTTTATTATGACGTCTTAATTAGTAATCATTTATAAAGTTTCATGCGGGTTGATATTTTACGGCACACAAGCAATCATATACGTAGTTGTAAATACATAGGATTTTACTGTACAGTTAAAAAAAAGTGCAGTTCCCTTGTTTCTTTTTGAGATTATTTTGTAATAATTAACGAAAGCCCAATTCAAGATACATGTATTACTTGTTTAAATCAAATGTTTTCAACTGTTCACCATCACCTATCAAAGTATTTAACATATTCGATATGTATGCCCGGCTAACTCCTCTCTTCAAAATGTTACGGTGAGTAACATGGGGCAGGGAGACCAAAAATTCATATTAACAGATGACTATAGATCTAAGCCGTACTCGGAGTTGCAAACTTTGTGTCTGGAATCTTGCAGATAACTGTAACCTATGATTGGAGATAATCGGCAGTAAACCCTGTTTGACACATGTTTTATGCCAGTTGGGACTGATCAGCAAGGCGTGCCTGAGATGTGGATTCAGCTAGCTCTCTCTGTAGTATCTGAATTCGTGTTACCCAACTTTACAATCTGAGACATTACAACATAGCTATTCCTGACGAGTACCGACTAACAAAACAACTGGTTCTATCAAGGTTTTCTGTCTACTACCTCCAGCCACCTAACATATGACTACAGTGCACTCTACGTCGATTCATTCAGACTAATGACAACTTTGTAACTCGACCGATGGAATTCGATCAGCATCGCAAGACTTGACAAACATGGTCATTACGTCTGTTGATTTTCATCCATTGATTTACTGGTCTATATTGTTCTCCTTATTTGGACTGGGAAGGTAGATAATTGTCTTGGCTTGAAATTTGTACAATGATATATATATATACTTGCACATAGTCAAACTAAAAACGATAAATATTTGAATTAGATTATTTTCCGAAGTTCTACTTGAACAGTCAAAAATAGTGGTTATTCAATAATCGTCATTTTAAATTACTAAACTGCACGCGTACTATCGAATCTCACTCTATGATGCTAGCACTTTGAATAGCTGATTTTTAAGGGCATAGTTTAAAAAAGAACATATAAATACTCATATTCCTCCCATGTATCCATCTTCAATTAAAGCAGGAATAAAAAATCTGACTTTAATTTGCCTTCTTAATAATTAAATACTGGATAAACAGTTATTGAGTGCTTAGTACAATTTTGGTTAATTGAATATTTATCAGTATATGGTTATGGAGATTGTTGAGTTTTGATAGAGATCATGAACGAATCAATAGTAGATCACCACTGAAAACTTGGAAGCACTGGACGACCTTTTCGCCCTAGTATGGGACTACTTAGCAGTGCGCACCCATGATCCCGCACGCGTAACTTGAACCCAGGACCTTCGGTATCACGCGCGAACACTTAACCTCTAGACCACCGAACCGGCATCCAACAGTGTTAATGTCTAACTTCAACCGATCCACTACATTGCGTGACCGTCATTCATTGTCTTCAGTGAATAACTGCCTCTAGAGGTTAAGTGTTTACGCACAAGACCAAGCGTCCGGGGTTGGAGTCCCGCATTCGAGATCGTGGATTTGCACTGCTAAGGAGTCTCATATCAAGATAAAACGGCCGTCCGATGTTTCCATGTTTTCAGTGATGGTCTAACGTTGGTCCATTCATGATCTCAATTAAAATTAAATATCTGCATTATGCTCACTTATCATGTTAACTTTTACGTTATTGACTGTTACGATGATATTTTGATCTGCACAAATGGAGACGGGTCATAACAGTAGATTGGTTATCAATGTCTCAGTCTCTCTTTGTTGAAATCTTGTAGTGAAATGAAATAAATAACACTAATCAATAAACATTAGGTCGGGTAAGTAACCAACATTATGTTTTGTATAGTCCTATGGTACTGATCAGATCTACCAAATGAACTATATTCAATGCAATATCATCATCATCATAGTATAAATAACATCATGACTGTGGGTATAAGTTCGGTATAGTTCGGTAAAATCTAGTCATTGACGAAAGTTGAACAATACTATAATGTTTGTTGAAACATAATCGAATAGTCGATAATATATACAGTCTAGTTATTTGACATCCGTAATAATAACAAAAGTATGTTTGATTCAGTTGAACTAATTGGAAGAGAGAAAATTCTATTCAAACTTTAGATAACCAGACAAACTTAATTATCTTTCAGATCAATCACTCAGTTTTTATCAAAATAGAACCTAGGAAAATTGTATGGTAGCCTAAATTGTCAAACCATATCAGGACAGCGAAATAAAATTATCAAGACGAGTGCCAGAGTAGTAGAAGTAGTAACCATATCGGTGGCAGTAAAAAAGATTAGATACATAGAATATGATTTGAGAAAAAAGAGTGAATTCGTGAACTGAAAGGTATAAAATAGCTATAAGATTCACTATCCATTCTGATTCATGTCACCCAAAGTCTTCAACAATTGGTCATGATAACCGTGAGGACTCCAAACAGGCAGTGCGCACCCATCGACATTACGTAGTTGAGCAATCGATGGCTCCATGCACCGAGGTCACGTCTTGATTTGGCCACACCTAGCTTACTTCCAACCTACTGTTATACCAGCTATCATACTTTGAGGCATGAGGTTACTAAACATAAATAAAATATGAAGATTGACAACTTCATTAACTGATTTGTCATCTTTACCTAAGCTCTGTGTGATTTTCTTAAGTCGCTAAAAGATAAGCATGCAACCAAAAAGTGACATTGAATGTGTGCCCTGTTGATATATGACGTTTTAAGACCGCCTATCAGAGAGCAGTGAATTACCGATCAGAGCAATGATACACAAAAACCGTATGAGTAGTCTTGAGCACTTATCAGTCCTGCTTTCTGCCTAGCCCAGCCAGTTAAGTCCAGAACACCAATAACAGCCTCTACAATATGAATCATTATTCTCAAACATACTGGGTTTATATACCAAACAAACAGACTACATCGTACTATAAAATAGAAAATAACATTTGTACAACATTTAGCCAAATGTGGCTGTGAGTGTGGGAGGTAGTAATTAATAGACTAGGGATAACTCAATAATGGTAAATCACATAATAATAGTCTTCGAGTTAAAATAAGGCTTATAATAAGCGGGACGCGAATATGAATAGTTTAGTTACTTAGCAATTATGCGATAGGAAATATACATATCATATTGGTCCATAAATAGTTCTCAAAGTTACCATTCATAAATCTCCACGGGATATAACAGGCATTTACTACTAAATTTTAGTAACTTACTCATGCCTCCTGATTTCATATCCCATGTTTTACAGTTAATATTACAGAGCAGAGTGCTTCACCGTATAATTGCCCCTTGGTTGGTAGGTGGACATCTCACATACGTCACAAGTGACACAGATGGGTTTAACTAAACAGAACGAAACAGTACCAATGTAAATACATCATACTCATGATATTAATTTAGTGCATAGTTCTGTAGGTTTTTAATTTAAGTTGTCTTTATTAGTTTGATAATAAAAATGATTTTTGGGAACCAACCAATTAGTCTATGTTAGTCCTATTGTTATTGTATAATAGCCCGTACGCTGTTGGTCAATTGAAATAATCTGAAAGTCATTTTTACTAATGAACAGTTTTAACTTAAAATCTCATCATATCATCATATAAATTATCACATATGGCGGGTACTGCCTGTAGTATAAATTGAATTATTTGTTAAGCTCAATTCTTGGCTATGAAATCTCTCAATGTCGACTTGATCTACTTCTATATTCAATGAGTTCACATCGATATTGATGACACACTTTATGGTATTAAAACTCTAGTTAACTGTGGTTTTAGAAATGCAATGATAACTCGCTTTTAATACTAGTTTGGAAATAACTAAACAAGAGATTAATTACATTATGACTTGAACAAGCACTACTTTGATTCACTTCTATCTTATCTTCATCTGTCTGTATTCGACCGATAATTAATCAAGATTGTAAAATGTCTTTTTGTGAATGCAGCTAATATTAACAGTCTATTTATTTTAAAACAAATTAAGGTATTAGGGTCAGGTAAACTAAAATGTGATGTCTGTCTATGTAGTCAGCGACTCACTCTAAACCAAACTGGTAGGTGTAGACTATCTAGTTGGGGTTTGAGCTATAACCGTGATCAGTCGCTGGAGATGTTAGACGACAATGCTCATAATCAGTTACAATGACACAGATTTATTTATCATTTCTCTCTAGATCTTTAGTTCCAGTATTCTTTCATATATATTTTTTTCTGTATTTTGTTACCAAATTCTCAATGCTTAACCTTTCTCATTATCATTACCACTACACTATTCAGATTGTATTGCTATTCATCTAGTTACTTTCACTTCCCCATCGTATTGTAAGATGGGAAATTGTAGCAACGCATACTTCCTCCAGATTCTACGTTCATTATGACCTACTTAGAGTGTAGCATTATAATCTTTTTTATATATCATTAAATAACTAGTTAAATAAAATTTTCAATTTTATGGATGACTGGAGACTGATTAAATAATTCCAGGTTTAGTAATCAAATTGAAAATCTACGTACTTGGCATTGTAAGCCACGCTTTATTTACTCAAGATTTGTAATACTACTTACTGTTTCCAGGGTTCTCTAACCTAGAGAATAATTTATTTCAAATCAACTGTTTCAAGTTCCCTACCTAAAACTTTTGTTTGATTAGAATTAAAGATAACAGTTATATCATTAAAAAGTCCTTACTATGAATAGCAACAATGTCGTAAATCTTCTCCTCTCTTACATAATCAAATACGTTACTATAAATAGACAATTATTTATTACTTTATTTTTAGAAAAAAGTTTGACAAAAAAATTTCATTACTTAGACAAAAAAAGCAACAGAAATCAATAAATTGTTAATCAGTTGTCGATTTAATGAAGAAAATTGTGAAATTATCATTAAGTTATTCATTTTTGATCAGAAGGGGTTTTGTGGAGAATTTAGTATTTTCATAGTTGAAATCACG
Source organism: Schistosoma mansoni (assembly GCF_000237925.1). Taxonomy (NCBI): domain Eukaryota; kingdom Metazoa; phylum Platyhelminthes; class Trematoda; order Strigeidida; family Schistosomatidae; genus Schistosoma; species Schistosoma mansoni. Next base: position 4,785,372 of record NC_031500.1, read on the forward strand.
AGTCAATTGGAGCTAGACCACCATGGAAAACCTGAAAGCACTGGACGGTCGTTTCGTCCTATTATGGGACTCCTCAGCAGTGCGCATTCACGATCCCGCACTCGCGAGATTCGGACCCAGGACCTACCAGTCTCGCGCCAGAGCACTTAACCGATAGACCACTGAGCCGGTATCCAACGGTGTTAATGTCTAACTTCAACCAATCCACGAAATTGAGCAACCATTCACCAATGTCTTCAGTGAGTTGATATCTTTACAACGGACTTGGTAGAACTCCACTGGTCACTGCTTCCCATTTTTCATTTTTTCATTTTTTTATATTAGTGAAGTAGAATGTATAAGACGACGGTCTATATAACAGAGTATTCAAGATATTTTCACTTTTAATTGAAGATCTTTGAAAATCAAATTGAAATATGAATTCAAATCTCAAGATGTGATCACGTTACTACTGCAGCCAAGTGATCATGTTACAGTTGAATGAACAAAAATGTCTTGTTAACTTACGAGAATAGATTGGTTTATACGGACACATTGAAATATGTAGATTGTATATATTATATTATTGTACTATTTTCTTTTTGTGAGAAATCTTAGTTTTGTGAATGACGTAAGTGATCGAGACATGTATTCGGTATCTCTAATCATCGTCTAACTCAATATTTGTATTGTTTTAACAAGGATGAATGAGGTATTTGAGTTTCCGGTTGGCGTAGTGTAAATTCTATTGACGAGTGATTGAGGATTCCTCTAATACGACACGACGAATCAAAACTCGAATGGACCGTACATCAAACAGGCAACAATAATTCGATATTGATAATCCATGCACTAATATGAGACAAAGAAGTTGGGTCTTTCAGGATAACTTTATACACTGAACAGAAACCAGAAATTGAGGAGAAACAACTCTGTTTTGCGATAACATTCAATGAACTTGGTGGCACACAACAAAGTTGCCAAACAGAAAGCAACGGCAAGCAATCCAGTAACAGCAAATGTGATTGCGGAAATATAGATTAGGAAAATGTCATCGAAGTTGTTCTTAAGAGAAAGAACTTAGCGTGTAATAGCAAAAAAGGCTAGATAACCTGATTTATTCTTAGTCTGTCAGTTATCTACAATGTAGGATCAGGCATATATATGCATTGGTCCAAGTTGTCATACCTCATTAGCACAACAAGATGAACGCGAAATTAATAGGGTGGATAAAAGCTAGAGGCAGACGATTCAGTCCACGAAATTATTTCAAATATAATTTTCCCATATAATGACTTCTCTACACTCGGCGCCCAAGTTTTGTCAAACTATTCGTTCTAATATTGACGAATATTTGTATATATTGACTGTTGGGTTTGAGCCGTTTTATTTTACGCGGACTACTTAATTATAGTCTGCCTAATTATCAAAGCCACAGGTTAGTGTTGAGTGATTTATGTCAAGTCAATCATAATGGTACAGATGTATTCACTCTTTCTCTTCTCCTAGATCCTCAGTTGCAAAATTATTTATACTTTTTAATCCATAAGGTTATTCTTAATTCTTAGATCATATTCTCTGTTTGAGCTGTTTTTTACTAACTTTGTTACTGTTACTACGTCTACTACTTTACTAGTCCTCTTGAATATTTCATCTCACTGAACTAATGTGATGTAACTGGGTGAACCGATGGACATTTGTACCAGGTTCCACACTGCTTATGACTCCCTGATAATTCTGAATTAATATGAACATAAAATGAACAAGCACTAGTCTGACAAATAGCGAAAGGTCAGTAAGAACAGTCTTGTTTTGCTATTTTTCTACACATTGAGAAATACACATTTCTAATAATCGGTCAGACTATTAAGGTTAGAATAGACTATTTAGAGAATGTTCAGTTCAACTTAGAGCTAATTTTCATTATGAACAAATATCACCAATATGTTATTGAATAATGAAAGCTATCGGAAATATGGACCATTGAATTCCAACTTGGGATAATTGAATGGCTTTAAGTTGATCATCAAGATATTATTATTGTAAATTATGTCCCGTATATGTTAGTGGGTATTATACACTACTGATAGGCAAAATCAGTTGTCCAGATCTTCGTGGTTTCCCTAAAATTCGCCAATCGATACCAATTTTTTTAATGAAAGCTAATTTCATACAGATGAATATTATTATTAAGGATTTGAATTATCTCGTCATTAATATTCAGGGTTGAATATCAATCCATCATGTGTGGCATATGTCTGCCATTTCTGGATTAACTCTATATGGCCATTTTATAATAATTTTTTAAAGTAGATGAATTGTGGATAACAAACAGTTGAGTGCAAGACACATATTTTGTTCTGTGTACGACCCTTCAATTGGATCCACCAGTATCTCAGTGTTAATGTTCACATTTGAATTAATATTGTTTACGAGGAAATTTATAATTTTAATACTTAAATTCATAAGTCGATGTAACCTAGACCACCATTGAAAACCTGGAAGCACTGGACCGTGACCATTGGAGTCCAATCCGTGTCGGGTAGAGGAAAGTATCTACTTCAGACAATGGATGAATGGTTGCTTAAGATCATGGATCGATTGAAGTTAGACATTAACACTGTTGGATGTCAGCTCAGTAGTCTAGAGGTTAAGCGTTCTCGCGCGAGACAGAAGGTCCTGGGTTCAATTCCCGCACGCGGGATTGTGGATGGGCACTGCTGAGGAGTCCCATACTTGGACGAAACGGCTGTCCAGTACTTACAAGGTTTCCAATGGTGGTCTAGCTTAAATTGACTCATGAATTCAACTATTAACATTACTACAATCTCCACAAACCCATATTCTAAATTTATAATTCACTAAAATATGAAAACTATTAGTTCTGTGGATATTTGGTGACATAATTTATTACTTAACGAGCTTTGCATTAAATCATTCGCGATAACAAATTAGATTAGTACTAGTATATACCATCACACCAACCCAACCCAACCCACCCTTATTTTTCCCCATTGAAATACTCTTTTTAAGAATTAGAGTAACTTTTATCGACGAAATGAGAAATTGTTTTGGATGATACTTGAATATAAAGTAATGTAGTCTTTTCTATACCATTTTGAAAGTGAATGTATGTCTCTTTTTTATGAGTATGTATACGTGATTGTCGGATTGTATTATTGATGCCTATAAAATTTTTTTTCAATATTATTAGATAATAAAAATCCAGTCTTATTGACAAAGTTAAATTAAGAGTTAGATTTGCTCCAAAAAGGATAACTAGTCACATACACTTGTTTATTTGAATATTTATACGTGAGTACCAAGTGAAATCAATGATATTGAACTGATTCAATTCAATGAGTAACAGAAACTAATGAATAAATCTATATTTTTATATTTTTTAAAAGATGTTGGGTAATTTAACATTATTCCGTAACTAAGATAACAGTTGTGTACTAATACTCGGATAGATTATTTATATTTTACATTATGGATAACCACTGTAGGTGAAGTTCGGCACACTTGTTTATTGTATTTTTATATGGAGCTTGTCATTTTCATGTACTCAAACTTGAAACTAGTATTCATCTCTGCAAACGTCAAAATTATAACACCAGTTGGCCCGATATTGATTAACTATTGATAAATAATCACAGATAACTGTTTGAGTTGTACAGATATTTGATAAGTGTTGATAATATTCTCTTTATTTGCCTGAGCTTAACCATTTCGTTCCTGTTTCTCACCATGAGATTGTAATGATAAATGCTCCAGACATAGGAAATTAACTTCTGTTACTCTCAGATACAGATACTTTAAGATCTTGTTTGATTTTGATCTAGAATTATTTTGAAAACATTTCAACAACTTTTCATAGTATATATCTTGTGTAATGTTTATTTATTTGAAGGCTTTTTTGTAGAGATTAGTAGGCAGTATTCGTTACATATATTAGTCTCATTTGAGGTACCATTGAAAACCAGGGGGCAAATTGATTGAGTTTGAGAAATTGCATCATTGGATATTGGCTTAATGGTTTTCATGATTAAATGTACACCGCGAATCCTGAAAGTCCTGGGTTCTCAACCATTGGCGGTTCGTAAATGAGCATTACTGAAGAGTCCCCACATTAGGACTAGATATATATTCGGTGTCAATAGTACCCAACTGAGATCAATCTCTGATAAATGCCAAATGTAATATTTACTTCGTCAATTTTCCTTCCTCGATAACATATAGTTTAGATAAAACTAGGATGTCTAATTCCTTTGGTTTTCGAATTCTACGTTGTTTTTAGTCGATCAGCTAACCTGTCAGTCATTATCAATATTTGGTTTGTCCAAGTAACCACATCATATCAACAGAGTGAAATAAAATTAACTACATGACTAAAAAATGTTTTAAAAAAATTATTGGTAATAATGATAATTATCAGAAGGGGGTTTTGTGGAGATTTTAGTAATTTTATATAGTTGAGTTCATGAGTCGTGGATGCGCACTGCTGAGGAGTCCCACAATGGGACGAAACGGCCGTCCAGTGTTTGCGGGTTTTCCATGGTGGTCTAGATTCAATTGACTCATGATCTCAACTATATAAAATAATGATAATTACTAAAAGTGTTTTTATATAGAAAATACGTCTAAGAAAGTAGAAATGAATCAGTGAAATAAAAGTATACGAAAGTGTTGAAATTCACCATTCAGTAAAAAATAAAGAATATATGCATTGATTATATTGATGAACGTTAGGTTTGGACATAGAACGACAAATTTACTGCCTATTCAGAATCCACTGATTAATTTCCATGTATATTTTTCAATTTTAAACCATATATATATATTCAATCAGATAATTATTTACCTAATGCATCTCTGCATTTAGTTGTATACGTTCCCATAGTAACATACTTAAATGTTTCACTAAATTTATCACATTAACTAGTCTGTTACAACACTGTGTATGTAGGTAGGTAGGGTAGCCTTGTGGATTGAAGATAATCTAAAACTGCGTACACACATTTATTTACATATTTTTAAGGAATTAAAATAATAAACCTATACTCATTAATTTGTTTACGATAGGTGGTGGTAATATATTTTAGTTTTATTGTGGAAAACAATAGGTTACAAAGGTACATGTTTTTCAAATTTGGTAACTAATATTATTACAATTTCTGTAAATATAATCTTTTTATGTTTTGTTTAAGTGACTATGGTAACCACTGTAATTATTGGGTTGATACTTAAAAAATGACTTAGTTCCTATGGTAAAACTGGGAAGAATATAACTTTTTATGTATTATTTAATTTGATGAACTAACTACTGAATTTGAGATTAAAAAAACTCGAGTTGCGTGATAGATTTCGAGGGATAGTGAGAAAGAGAGTAACGTCTGAGTTACCAGTCCGAAAAAATACAAGACCAAACTGGGTTAATCAGTTTTCAAATCCACTGTAATCATCAAATGCTTTCTTAAATTTTAATTTATGTGATATAATACACATTTTTTTGTTACAATTTGTAATATCGGTTTTATGGGCAAGTCTTTTAAGTTCAATATAAATTGGATTGAATTGAAGAAGGTTAGAACAGACTAATTGGTTGGTAATTACACTAATTTAGGATATCCATTAGATAGCTAAACTCTGTTTCCATCATATCATTAAGGTGCATTTTTTGACAACGAATATAGAGTTACTTCTAACTAGTGTACACTGCATAGGCGTTTTATCCTAATTCTTTATACACTTTAAATGAGTACATATTTATTAATATTCCCTTTGTATATAAACCCTAGTTAACATTATAACGTATCTCTCAGCTTCGAATATAACTGTCTGCACACATCAACGAATTCTACGCCTATATACCAAAGGACGAAAATTCACGAAGTTTAAGTAATAGCCATAATATGTGGTTGGTAGAATTTAATCAACCCCAAAAAATCCGACAAACATAACATCATCCACTACTCAGTGATCAATCAATTTTAAATACGTTAGTCCTATAGCAGGTCAGTTGAAACCCAAACAACTCACTGATAACATCTCAGGTCATAAAGTTGGACGATTAAGACTCTGATTCCTCAAGGAACAACAGTTGTTTCAAGATTGTAGACATCTCTTACTGACGAGTCCCAATGAACATGAAACCCAGGTCAAACAGGGTTTCCTGCCTGTTGCATCTGACCACGTATCATTTAAATAAAGTGCACTCAATTTCAGATCGGTTGGATAAGTGGGGAACATTTCAACCTGATCGATAGAATCCGATCAGTGCTAAACGGAACTAGACAAACATAGCGTTGGTCATTGATACTCATTGATTAATCCACACAAAAATATGGGATAATTTACTGCAATAGTCCCATAATCATCACTTTGTTAGTCATAATGACATTCGGCTATTATTATCATTGTTTTATTTGTCATAATTGTTGTTATAGTAACACTCAGGGCAACTATAACACCATTAATCAAAATATAAAGTTAAAATCATCAACTAAGTGTGCAGTCTAGCCAACTAATTAATAAGTGATAGTTATTTATCAAAATAGTATTTGATCGATATATATATACTTTGATATGGATTGGTGGTTCGGATACTGGACGAACAATTATTAGAACGACGGTCTATATTATTACATTCAGTCAATTTTATTGCACTATACTAACAAAATCCATATCTACATTAAAAATTACGAACTCATAGAGTCCTGGTTATATATAACAAATAAAGAGGCTCTCTAGTGTTAACTGGTCTTCCAATTATGATGCTAATCACTCAATCCTTCTACATCTCCGAGCTGAACTGGCTACTTGAATGAGAAGACAAGAAATGGATAGAAAGCTTTATTGGCTGACCGAATCAAAGTCCATACAAACTCATCCATATATTTTCATTGTCTGAAACGAGAACTGATCTTAGTTAGACTACCATTGAAAATCTGGAAGTACTGGATGTTAATTACCCCTAGTATGGGAACACTCAGCAGTACTCGTCCACGAGCGCATATATATATATATATATATATATATACAACCAGGATTCAAACCCAAGACCTTTGGTCACGTGCGAACTCTTAACCTCTAGACCGTTGAGCTGGCATCCAACGGTATTTTCTAACTCTAACCAATCTACGATATTGCTCAACTATATTCCATTATCTTCGATGAGTTACTGCCTCACATCCAATACGTTTGAGGAGCCGTGACCATAGGAGTTATATATGGTGTTGGAGTTTTGCGTGGTTTTTTATCCCTTGTGAAAATTAAAATTGCACAAAATTATCATAAAATCACTTAATCGTTGGTCATTGTGGATTGGTGCTTTTGATATATATCTCATTTGTCCGTCCACCGCCTCACTCGACACCTGATATCGGTTGTTGTAAGATTAGGTTGAGAGAAAACTAGAGGCGGCTGAACCAATACGCGGCATCAATTTGTGAAATCATTTACTGTTGAACCGAGACACGCTGGTGGAAGACTGACTGGCTCGTGTCCGCTCGATTAGCACAATCAATGTTTGAAGACGCTGAATCAGGTGACTAAGAATCTGTTACACTGGCGCAGACACATTCCCTCTTTGTCTTCTCTTAGATCCTAAGTTTCAAGGTTATTTTATATCTTACATTCCGCTATTTGTTTCTCAAATTATTATTGTCTCTGTCTAATATTCAATATTGTCACACTACGGTATGGTCATTTTAAAAGAAGGAAGGTATACTGTGACTAGTTATTTATTTTCAGCTGGTTAGTCATAGTCATTGTAGAGCCTGGTATTATTATATAATGACGCAGGTTGTCAAGTCTCATACAACATAACAATAAGAGAAGTTTGCAAAACGATGAATATATCAAGGAAAATAACGCCGAATGTAGTGTAAAGGTGTACATACTAGTGGAATTTACTTCGAGAGAAATACATTAGATAGGAGGGCGTAACAGATTAGAAAAACATGTCATGGATTACTGCTCAGTGTTCAATTAGTTTTAAACATTTCAGTTATACAAAGGGAGTCAGTTGCTCTCCTAATAGTTCAGTGATAGTGTCTCAGACTCTGTTTCAATTCCACTTGCAAGCACCAGCTTCCTCAAGATTATAGGTACATCTCTCTGACGAGCACCAACTAGCTTTAAACATAGGTCGGACAAGATTTTTTTGTCGGCTAATTCAAACCGCCCAACATATAATACTAAACTCAATACTTATAAGAAGATAGAAAATGAATACAATTGAACCACTAACCAAATTTGCGTGGCATGTTACCTACAGTTTCCGATGGTATATTACGACTATTGTATGGTCAACAGAATCAAATTCTGCCTTCACTTCAAAGAATATACCCATAGTTGAACGTTAGTAAGCATGTTTATATTCCAACAACTTATCAAAGTATGAATATTTGATTTGTACATTTACGTCCAGGTCTGAAATCAGCCTAGTTTCCTCTAATTTTCTGTTCCTATGCTTAAACTAGATGTCAAGTAATTATCGAAGCTAACATTTCATACGTCACTGTATTATTTAGACTGCGATTCCAATGTGATTGTTTATTGTCAGTTACTCATAGTCAACACAGAGTCTGGATCAAATGTACGTCAGCTCAATTTTTCGTACCACATTAGTACAGGGAGATGAATTTGACATATAATCTAATAGCAATGATCATGAGAAAAAACTGGATCTTTAGTATATGGTTCGAAAAAAAATATTGAAAAAGTATGTTTACAGGAATACTGGGACTCAATACATAAAAATAAAAATTGAGGGCTTCTGTGCCATTTTAACCAATTTCGAGTCATGTCACCCAAAGTCTTCAACCAATGGTCATGGTTTCTGTGTAGACTGCAACTACATAGTTTCCATCCACCAAACATTACTTGATTCTTTAAGCCATATGTGACCTGTCTCAAGCAATTAACTGTCCCTTGGATTCTGTGACCATATTCCCAGGTTGTCAATACTGCACTCCATGTAATCTAGTTTCCCATTTATTTACCACAGAAAGAACTTTTCTTCCCACGATATAGACAATTAGAAAGTGACGACTAATCTTACATATCTATAACATCTGATTATTTACTGTAAACTATGCATGAATTCATCGTTTATTTCTTCTAAGTGTCATTATCATCGTCATCATTTCTATAATGATTCCGCTCTTATATTACCAATATTATTATTATTCTCTCAATCATGTCAGTCGCTGTATGCTCATGTTCAGTGTTAAGGGTAATACTATTAGTGTTTTTCTCTTTTGAAAATAAACGCATTAAATTAAGTAATCGTGTGTACTTTGAATTTTGATGATGGTGAGTCTTGTCGAGGTTGTTGTTGTTGCTTTTCCATACTTCTTGTTCAAATATCAATTTTATATCCCTAAGAGATTTATGAATGGTAACTTTGAGAACTATTTGTGGACCAATATGATATGTATATTTCCTATTGTATAATTGCTAAGTAACTAAACTATTCATATTCGCGTCCCGCTTATTATAAGCCTTATTTTAACTCGAAGACTATTATTATGTGATTTACCATTATTGAGTTATCCCTAGTCTATTAATTACTGCCTCCCACACTCACAGCCACATTTGGCCAAATGTTGTACAAATGTTATTTTCTATTTTATGGTACGATGTGGTCAGTTTGTTTGGTATATAAACCCAGTATGTTTGAGAATAATGATTCATATTGTAGAGGCTGTTATTGGTGTTCTGGACTTAACTGGCTGGGCTAGGCAGAAAGCAGGACTGATAAGTGCTCAAGACTACTCATACGGTTTTTGTGTATCATTGCTCTGATCGGTAATTCACTGCTCTCTAATAGGCGGATACAAGATAATAACGATTGCAGTTCACAAGATATAACAGAAAATATGTTTTGCTTAACACTCCGTCCCTTTTCTTGGTAACCAGTGTACATATCAAACATTATTTGACTCGGTCTCTGTAAGTCTGAATAAAATGACATAATATATATATATATATATATATATATATATATATATATATATAAGGTATATATATCCACTTTTATTTGTATATGGTAACATAACATGTAGACAATGTTTGGAAATAGAATTCAATTTTACCGTTGTAATTTACAATATTGACTGATATTAGCTAGACAACTGTTAATAATTAGAAAAAGCTGGACAATTGTTTCTTCTGAATATTATGCAACCACGACACTACCGAGGATCGAATCCACGATATTCAAGTTTCATGACAAGCTCCTAATCTTTAGATTATTAAGTTGGTGTCCAGAGATTTACATTTCTAACTTCATTCAATCTATAATATTACACAACCATCTTTGAATGTCATTGATTGCTAATTACCTCAAACCCACTGGTCATGACTTCTCATTAGGAACCGGTAGAATGCCTCTTAAAATTAGTCACTAGCGAATATATGATTATTATTAGTGTAGGGGGTTTGTGCAGATTATTGAACTCCATGGTTTGCATGAGAGAATGATTTAAGTTATATAACCATTCAAAACCGTAAGCTACTGTACAGCTGTTTCATCTTAGTATGCAAACTCAAAAACCTGAATATCATGAGTTTAGTCAGCAGTATCATTTTGTATGCAAATTGTTGGGGAGTTTGCACAACAGGACTAGACAGCTATCCAGTGTTTCATAGTTTTCAATGATCAAATAACTTGGATCAGTTCATAATGTAGATTATAAAATTCAACAATCTCCACAAATCTCTCATAGTAATAACAATTTATATTATCTTTAGGAATTATTATATCAGAACTATGTTTTTTTTATCAAGTGTACTTCCTATTATTGACATTTTTATGATGAATCTTCTATTAATCAGAAAGTGTTTTGTATTTTCTTGTAATTAAATGAATATTTATAGCTGATTAGCAGCAGAATTTCGGATAATATAACGTTGTCTGAAGTTGGATAATTTTCTTCACTTTATTCATTTTGATAATTTAATCTTGTTATGATAATTCGATAAGTAAGAAACTTGAGTTCATTCTCATCTGTGCCAGACTCTATGTTAGTTATAACTGATTGAAGAGATTGTGACGTTTGTAATTCATCATGGTTTAGTTTCTTTTGAAGAGTTCGACAATTATGTCTCTTTTGAAGGAAAGCGTAATGTGTACTCAAAGTGATGTACAACTTCTTACAGAAAGAAGCTAATTGTTATACTGATTTTTGTTCCTTAGTCCACCTTCAGCTTAAAAAAGGAATTTTATCTATGATTGAATATTGTGAATCAGAAATATTTGCATGAATGATACTAATGTAGAAAAGATGACATCAGTGCATGAAACTTCTTGTTGAAAAGGTTATCTAGATAAAAATTGACGCAACTATTTAATATCAACGAATGAGAAAAGACTATTATATTCTTACCCATAAAGGGAATGGAATTGCCTAATTCTTAACAACTATACTACAAAGGATTACAAACAAAGAATTGTTTGCATTCATACTACGCATCATATATACGACCATGTTGTGCACTGCTGATACAAGAAAATTATAAGGTTCGAAATGCAGTCGATGATATTTACATTTTGTACTGTTCTACTTTTTAATTTCTTGAAGATTTTTACTAAATATAGTATGAGTAATAGTAATGGGTTTATTTCTAGTTGAGTTAGGACTAGCCAATTTAAATTAAAACAACCACTGGGAGCTGAGTAAAATAAGACGATCACCTTGAAATTTTCTGAAACTAACAAATAATAATAATAAATAGTATAATTCATTCACCAGATAGTAAGGTATGACTCACACTCGAAGTGAGGGTTAGTGATTCTATCCGGTTTCTCAAATCGAAATAGACGAAGTGGGGTACGAATCTGGGACTTAGGGGCTGAAAATGAACTCCTTAACCGTAGAGTCACCACTATAGGTGATGATAAATTAAATATCAACTTATCAATCGTATCATTCAGACATGGTCGGTAAGATTAGACATTTTAAGACTATGTAATTATAATCCGAAAGGGTTTGGGACTTGAAACAAATATATCTTTTTTTTAACCAATACTGATTTATATTTCGTGTATAGTGTAGTAGCACAAGTTATCAGTTAAATTTAAAGATTTTGGTCCACTAACGTGTCAATTATGATTACTCAGCTTATCCCACTTGTTTTTTTTAAAATTAATGTATAAACCACTATTACTGAGAAATATGCTTGACACTAATGTAAACAAATGAAAAACCGAAATACATGTCTTTCATTCCATTTTGTGATGGCTGAACAGAATATTGCAATTGTGAGAAGTCATAACAAAACAAATAGAGTACTAAATACATGCATACATATGTGTGAAGTCATTTACATAGTTTCAGTTCGATTATGTCTGATACGGTTACCTGTTTTAATGTAGAAATCTCTAGAATGACTATATTCTTAAAAGAAAAGCCCTATAAAAGAGAATTTTCTTTCAAATTGTTGATTGTATCAATCATATATGAATGATGTAAACAGATTCCAATAAATATTTAAATATACATATTGTTGGCACTCATAGTGATCAAAATTAAAAAATGATCCCTAAACAACAATGTTAATTTTGTGTTATACGTAAGTGAACATCACATCGTAGCTGTGATTATCACCCTCATCATCATTGTCATCAATCCAAATCATTATATTAATGCTAACTATAAAGAGAAAACACATGCAATCATACATGCACACGTAATATTCCACTCTCTATCGTCAGGATTATTATTAGACTTTTTTTCTGCAAAAAAAAACCTGATCGTAACAACAATCAAATCTGAAGAGAAAGTTGAAACAGTTACGTCATTTCTTATCATATAGCACGTTTTTCTCGTATGATATTATTATGATTACATACTTTTCTAATAATGAATGATTTAATATGCGTCCCTCAGCTGTGGTAGTAGTAGTAGTAGTAGTAGCACACCATTGATCATCATTATTATTATTGATAGGTATTGATATTAGTATTCATGACATGTTACCTATGCACAGTTGAAAATGTTAGCATTAGAAGTAATAATAGTAGTGTTTCTTATCTGTTGATATGTATTTGTCAGTGTGCATATGTGAATGAATAATTATTGTTTGTAGAAAAAAAAATTATACGTATCGTCATTACATTAATTTACAGCAGCTCCCTTTCTAGTTATGCGCTCTTACGTCACTAATTACAAAATACGCGCTCTCTCTCTCCCACTCGCTCATTTTCACACACATACACATTTCATTTAGTAAAACAGTTTTTATCAGCATAAAATTATGATTGATTTCATCATATATATGGCAAAAATTAATGGATTTATGTAATAGAATCATAATGTAATAAATGTTCAACATTGTTCACTTACTAGCGTTATGTAGAGGTAGGTAATTGGTGGGAACCTATTCGCCTTTTCCAAATCCAATTAGTTCACGTTACAACGGGACCGCCACTTAATAGAATGTATAATAACTCATTTGACGAATAATCTCTTTAATTAACAGTATAGGGTTGTGGAGATAGTTCAGTTTTAATTGAGATCATGAACCGATCAATGTTAGACCACCATTTAAAAACTGGAAGCACTGGATGGCCGTTTCACCCCAGTATGGGACTCTTCAACAGCGCTCATCCAATATCCCATAACCAGGAATCAGACCCGGGAACTCCGATCACTCACGAACTCTTAACCTCTAGACCACTGAGCCGGCATCCATTGGGGAGTCCCATACTAGGACGAAACGACCATACAATGCTTCCAGGTTTTCAATGGTGATCTAATATTGATCGCTTCATGATCTCAATTAATCCCTCTAAACTGTCTAAATATGGTGTGCTGATGGTTCAGTGTCTAGAGTTCGATTTACAGTCACTAAGTTCCAGGTTTGAACCCCACTCCACCTACTTTGGCTTTGGCAACCGGATAGCATCATCAGCCTTCATACCTAAAGTGTAACTTATTACCAATTACCCGGTGAATGAGTTTATCATTATTATTAATTATGATATCTAAATAGAGACAGTCGGAATTGAGATGGCAGTGACAATCGAGATGCTTGGTAGTCATTAGCTTAAAGATGTAACTTTTCCGAAGACACCTAGTCAAAAGCAATGATATATGTGATTTAAACATGCCAGTGTTGACGTAATTATCATCGATAGTATTATTGGATATTGGTTCTATAATATCACAGTTTGACTAAAATGTATCATATTAATCATTAAATTCCAACTCAATTGTTGCAGAGTATTGTGCTCTTCACTATATCTAAAGTACACTTAATCGACAGATCTCGATCTTTGCTAAAGGCATGAAATTGGTCCCCACTCAGTGATCAATCAATAATGTGAGGTTTTTCCATACGAATTTAGTCAACTGTGATAAAGAGATGGTAGGTGATATTAGTTCACCTCTATTTAGCAGTTGTAAATGTGATATCATTTAACTAATTACATTTATACCACTGTTAACTTTTAGAATATTTCCTGATTTTTTTTTATAATTGTTAAAACTATTATTTTTTCCCACTTGTGTACGGAAGCTGTCACAATATACTTATCTACATTTGAGAAAAGTATCATCAATGAGTTATTAAAGTAAAGTATTATAAGTAATTTATCTGAATAAGTGTAGTTGTCTTATTAACTAGTTTCATTCCAATATGTTATCTGTCTTTGATGTAGAATATAACCTGAATTAAATGTAACGGTCTATTATTGTCGTATTTCAAAACAGTATAGTTGAAGAAGAGGAAAAAGAAATGATGACAAAATGTGAATTATAGAAGGATAGGAAAGCTAAATATGATAAATGTAGTTCAATATAGAATAAATTAGATGGATGACTTAAAAAAAATTTATAAATTGGACACAATCCAAAGTGTAGAGCTGAAGTCATTTATTTCTCCTCTCTACATATCTTTAGTCTTAGGAGGAAAAGGCAAAAATTGTGCTCACAAAGATGTTGGACAACTATACTTTCAAGTTTTCAGTAAGGACGCAAGTATATATATATATATATATATATATATACCTTTCAATATGATTCAGGGCATATCTGTTACCAATTATGTTTGGTTCCAACTCTTCTTTCCCATTCACTTCCAAACGGATGATATTGGTTTTTTTTAAGACGAATTTGTTAGTAAAATATAAGATGTTTCACATAATTTATACTAGATCACAGTAATCTTTAAACAGAATACTTTATACCTCTTAACATGTGTTATGTTATTGTGTAGTGCTTCTTTGCGTTGTTAGCAATTTTATTGACTTGATAATCAATTAAATCTGAAATCGGTTACAGAGAAAGCTTAACTGTTAGTTTTAACAACCTACACTTGTTATTACTGTCAAAGAATCTGAATGTTACTCTTTGTCTTCCTTTAAATCTTGAGCTTCAAAATTATTTCATACTTTTCAACCCCACAAATTTATTCTCTCTTCTAAAGTCATATTGTTTATTCTTAATCTTTTTGAATAATAAAGATGCTGTTCCAACTTCTGTAACTTTAGCATTTGTTGTGATAAATTCATCTCTCTGTTCTAATTTAAACCGATGCACATATATCTCAGGTGCTACGTCTTACTTTTTTTATTTAAACACATAAACATTCGTACAAGGAGGCGCCAAATAGATATGCACCACATAAATCATTCGATTTGTGCGAGGACTGATAGACTGCCCGGGTGCCCGGACCGCACGTGGTTTTCTTGGGGAGCCACACCTGGAGCTTTTGACCTAAAAATCTAATCAACAAGGCAATGGAGCAACGTCAGGAAATGCAGTCCCATGGTAGCCGGTGACCAACGATTGGTTCATACGCCATTTGTTTCCTTAGGATCTCGAAGCCCATGTGCACCATCGGTTTGGAATCAGGGTTTTCGAACTCCGCTAGATGTGTCCTCTATATCCACCAACCCGGTTAAAGCGCCAGACATTCGCTTTTCGTCCCTTCAATTTCGTAAACAACACCCCTGCGACGAGAAGGCAGTGAGTAGGACTTTCCTGAGAGTGAGAGCGTCTCGAAAGGGAGAGCTGACTTTCCTCACTCTCAATCGCACCAAGGCATTTTGGGGCTTGACTGATTCACCAGCTGATGAAATTTTGAACCTATACTTACTTCGTCGTTTAGATTATCTGTTTTTAGTGCCTCTCATTGGTTACACTAATAGATATACACGATAATAATTGTAAGGAAAGTAAATTGCTTAGACTCAAATAATATCCAAATCAAACATATGCCATCAATTTCTAGTGTTAATAACTGTCTATCTGAGCTGTTTAGATAAACGTGGGCCTTTTAATTGGAGGAAAGAGCCCTTTTATATGATAAATGCTAGAGGTTGTAGTAGGTCATAGGTAAGTACTATGACTCAAAATCTTTCACAATGACGTTGATGTGTTTACTTGGGCAACTATCTATTCATTCAACACTCAATTATATCTTATACCGTTCACTTTCCAGTTTGTCTATATTTTCAATTTATCAACACAAAAATAACATGCCACTCTAGATTACTGCGATCTTTTGTAACAAATCAAACAGCTTCTAAGGGAACTGAAAATTGGACTTATTTACAAAATAAATGTTACTACCGCACTAAATACTATTAATTTTCACACACTGAACAATAATATTAAAAGGTAGATAATGTGAATATTGTTGGACGAATTGTATCAACGCTTAATGTGAGATGTACTTAATTGTGACCTACTGTCATCTTAGATCCCCCTTCATCGAATCACAATTCACATTTGTCTGACTTCAGACCATCAATTTAAAGAATGACACTCTTGGACCAGTGACTAGTAACTTTATACAGTGACCGCGTATATCACTATTCTTACCGGTCGAGAATCCAGTACCTCTCTTAATTCATCAGCTAGACAAAAGTTGAGGCACAACAGGAGGATACGAATTCTCCTATTATAATCCAAACACTGATTTGGTAACATACGTTATCAACTTGACCACAACACACCATAATTGAGAAATTATAGTTTGCAAGGTCTGTTTCTCTCTTAAATGACCATATTTGGTGGTTGCGATTTTTTTATTAAAGATCTCTTGTTACTTGATAATAGTTAGTAGTAACAGATTGTTTAAAATATTGTTTGGATTAAGGTTTTGGTAAGATTTGGTCACTTTGTGTTGATGTTGTTGAGTCCGAAATCAAGAAATGTCTTTCTTTATGTCTAAGTTTGGTACTAACTAGGAATAGATATTTATCAGATAACATCTGGATTGAACAGCAACAAGTATTCGTTTTCTGAACTGAAGTTCTACTATCGATTAGCTTAATCTACGTTTGCGTTGAGTCACATATCTGATGGTTGTATTTGAAACTTTTGTGTTTTATATGAATTTACATAGTTAGTAGAGAGATTACAAACAAATAGCATCATGTAATACAATCTTTATAAGTTCTTATATTGAAACACAATAAAATAACCCATCGGCAACTATCAACTGAAATCTAGTTCAAAAGTTCACTTTCTGCTTCCCAAATTATGTGTATGGACATATATAAGAGGAGACGGACAATAACTCACTGTCGTAACTTAGTGTTCTCTATTGATAAACCAATTTGTCCATCTATTTAGAAAAGAATAATCATTAAAACTCATCCGTGTAAGATACCATTTTTCATAACGTCTTGGCATCTTCATCACCAAATATTCCGTTCTCACAAAATGTGGTTGTACGTAGTCGGAAGGAAAACCTGATTAACTTAGGCTTCATCGTGTTTGGGGCTCAGCAGAAAATTGACCCCTCAATCTTGATAGAATCAATGCTTCTGATGGGATTCAACTACATGCTACCTAGTTTTACAGTTTGTGACGTTATTATTGAGCTACGCGTAACCTAGGTTTAATGTTTCAGTTGGCTACGTCAAACCACTTAACATTTGAACATAATGGACTAGATACCAAGTTATTTAGATTAATGTGCGGTCTATTACAAATTGATCGGTGGGATTCTATCAGGACCAAACAGGACTAGACAAACACGACATTGTTCACTACTCAGTGATCAATCAATAGTAATTCATTCTACTATTTAGACTCTCATCACTTTTCTAGAAGAAAATTTTAGTAGGTTAAAAATACAAATGGAAGAAACCTTTATGACTCGTGGGTTTTTGAGTGCGCATTGATACGAAACAGTCGCACAGTCTTCTCCGGTTTTCAACAGTATACTAACTGATGTCACAATCCGTGACGAATGTCACATACGAATTGTTTAAATAATTAGAGATTACTTTTGGGAAGAAGTAACATTAGTAATAACTTCTAGTTAAGTATTTTTATAGCCTTTGTCTAGTTCCTAGGTCATCTTTAGACCTTTTTAAGCTTCCTTGATGCTATAGTGAACGAGAACACGATTGGGGACAATCAGATGTATTTGAATACAAAATTACGGAATTTCTTAGTGAAATCTGAGAACCATATAGTAAATATTTCACTTGCAACATGTCAATCAATTGACTCAGACCTGATTGTCTCTTTGTTTTCACACCAATCATTCTCTGTTCTCGTTCTCTTCTCTTCGATATTCTTAACCTTCTGCCGCCAGACATTTCAGTTTCGATTGATGATACATACTACTTATATCTGTCGACACCAGTACCATACACCACAATACATGCACATATATTTATCAAGATTACTGCTATATTAGGTTTGAATAGATGTATTTAACTCTCTATGAAATGTAATGATACCATGTAGTTAGTCCGGCTTTAATTTGTACTCTAATGGTGTGGTCGTGCTTGATGACCGACCTCAGCTATATTGGCTGCAACGTACGTTCCTTCCTTGCGATTCCAGGCAAATTGTTTGAAGAGCAGTAAGACTAAAAACAGTAAAATGATGGTTCGATATTAAAGTCGGACTACCGACGGTACTGAGTTGTGACAAGATTTGGTTGATTACTCCAGATAACCTTCATCTGTAGCCAATAATGGATTATCACAACAGAACGAGGGGTTTTAGGAAGGGTTGAGTCTAAAAATAATGACACTTTAAATTACTCAACAAATTACCGTCTCCAGTGATGAAGCCTTAAAATTACTGATCTGAAACTGTTCATATAAAAGCCGACCGTGATCTCCTTGAAGTAGTTGACCCTTAGGTTCTACGATAATGCTCCCATATCTTCAAGACAACCCCTAACCATGTTTCGCTTTCAGGTCCACCAAAGTGAAGTATCCTTTCACGACTTATGAAAACATGAGGTGAAAACCACCCTCATACCTTTGAAATCACCTAAGATGATATACTGTACAGCGGTATAGCTAATAATAAACTTATATTTCGTATTTTAATAATAAACTTCAAACACTAAGTCATGTTTCTTAGATGCAAAATAGGTAATCTACTATCGTCAGTAGCATATCAGGGACCTATAAATTCCGTTAATTTCATTAATCTCAACTGTATGCAGAAGAAAATGTAAATTATCTTAGTAAAATCTCTGGGATGTTATTAATTAGCATCAGTATTTTTATATTTTATTTATTGATAATTATGCCGTGATATTGACCGAAATCGGATAAATTTATTATCATATTTCAATTTCCTGTCAGGCATTGATTGAGTGATGGCTCAGTGATTTAGAGGTTAATTGTTCACACTGAACCGAAGGTCTTGGTTTGATTCCCTATGGTAGAGTCGTGAATGCATGCTGACAAGGAGTTCTATACTGCAATGCAACATCTGCCCAGTACTTCTTGAGCCCTAGTGATGGTGGTGGTCTAAGATCTAATTGTGGTTTAAAACTATGAAAACTCTCTAATCTCTACAAAACTCCATACTGATAAAAAATATTGAGTAGCTTATAATCGTTCACTTTTTGAATTTTCTTCAGTCGTCTTCATTTTTAAATCAGTACACTTCCGTTAGTTTCAAGAATTGAAAAATATCTTACTGACAAACAACGGTGGTGACTGGTTAATGTCAGTTTTACTATATTACAATAGTTTGCTGTCTTGTTACTTTTGGGAGATTTCGAGAATATTTGTAGCGATCGGAGAAAAATAAGTTCTCTTGTAGGTTATATTCGTCACAGATTGATTTCAGTTAGTGAACCATTGAAAACCATGGATCACTGGACAGTATGAAACTCAGAGGTACACACTTATGAATTTACTAAAGATTAGACTCGGTACCTTCGAATCTCATAGTGAACAATTTACCATTGGATCTGCGTCCAACAATACAGTGGGTACTTCAATTATCTCTAATGAAAACATTTCGCTTAATCTTAAAATTCATTATTATGATATTCGTAAACATACTACTCATGAGTAGGAAAACTGGTTATAAGTAAATAAAGTTTGGATCCATTTCATCTACAAATTATGAATTATTTTTGGTGTTGACCGCTTTGAATCTACCTTAAACTATTGGTTGTTTATAATGAATAAGTAAATAACTAAATAAATAATACTGGGTTCTAGAATATTCTTATCCAATGAAGACATGAATGTGAGTGGGCTTTTGATGTTTGTAAGGTAGGCAAACGACATCATATTTATAGGTAGCCATAAATCCTAACTATAAACATAACTAACATTAAAATAGAAATCTAGTAACTTTTTTAAGTCTTAAGGAACAATTTTTTACTACTGTTATGCTCAGTTTTTAGTTGATAATGAAAGACTGTATATATCCTCTCAATGATTTTGTAGAATGAATAGATTGTGGTTACCT
Organism: Schistosoma mansoni; assembly: GCF_000237925.1. Classification (NCBI taxonomy): domain Eukaryota; kingdom Metazoa; phylum Platyhelminthes; class Trematoda; order Strigeidida; family Schistosomatidae; genus Schistosoma; species Schistosoma mansoni. Next base: position 4,806,056 of record NC_031500.1, read on the forward strand.
AATTGAATCTGGGACTCATCTGTTGATGTGTCCGCAACCAAATGTTAATGTTCAGATTGGGACTCGTACCTTTTACTTCAAATACCAATACGTTATCCACTAAGCTACTAACTTCGGATTGTCACTAACTATTTTATAGGCATTCTATTTCGATTAGTATTGGTAAAGTTTAAAATTATCCCGTTGTTGACTCTCATTCACATTGCTCTTGCATGTTATGAGTGAACAAAAGGATTGTTTATAATATCTGTTCTGGTTTGTATTTAACGCGATTAATTTTGATGAAAATAGTTTGAAAACAAACTACTAACCACCATTTTAAAGATCTTTGCATTGACAACGAAAAAAGCTACTAGTCAGTAATTTTATTTTTAATTATTGTTTCTCGATTAGTATTAAAATGTGATGATGATTCAATATGAGCTATTTTAGTAGAAATAAATTTAATGTTTATGGCTCAGAATTAATTACTGATAGCATAGTTCTTATGTGTGGTTAGTAAAGGGGTTCAGGACATAAGTTTCAATGTATTAGGGACGGTTAATATTCTCGCACTAAGACTAGGACTCAATACTTAACTCTCCGAATACTAGTACGTTATTCCCTGATCTACTGACTACAGATAGTCACAAACATTAACACAGAGATTCAGATGCATACAACTGATAAGTACCAAGTATGGTAAAACTCACATCTTAGGTCCCATTGCTGACCTCATAATCGTAAACTACAGGCAACATATAGAAGCATCCGCCTAGAGTGGGCGTATACTAACAAAGGTTGACCAAAATTCAGTCCTGAATATCAACAACGATAAATAAGACAACCTTACGAATAATGGTTATTAATATTATTTATTAGCTTCTCACTACACATACCAGTTTAATTTTAGCCCAATACTAGTCAGTTCTTCAATGAAATTATTATCTTATGAGATCATAACAGTCGTAATCTGATATAGTTTAACGGTAATAACTCTAGTAGTGACATTTTCGAGTCCCCACTAGCTGAAACTCCAGAAAGAGAACATACACTGAAAAACGAGACTAATCAACACTTCTTCCTAATTGAATTCTCACTACAAAATTTAACATCTATATATGAACTTAACTCACTTTTAACTAAACAGGTCCTCATGTATCTTATTATTACCATTACCACTGTGACTGACTCATTTATCAGGTACGGATCCGTGTACCTATTTTTGATCTTTACTATACCTGTGAGAGTTAGTAATACAACCCAGATATCCAAACCAATGTGGGTGAATCAAAGTTTAGACCACCGACTTTGCAGCTGAGAGTTGAGTGCCTTGACCACTGATCCACTGTTCCACAATATATACTATAAATCATGGTGGTTAATGCATCATAAATGCTTGAAATGTTTTCTTGTTAAATTTGCAAGATTGAATCAGTCAGAAACTCCCCGTCGGTATATATATATATAGTGTTAACTTTCATAATCACTAAGAGTTAGTGATTTGAAAGCTCACATTAGAAATATTTATGACCAATTTATCATAGAGACTAGACGATGTTACGATGATACTCTTTAATAATCTTATATTAACAAATTGTATCATAGGAATTATTTAATCTAATACTTTGAGTCTGTTAATTTTATTAATTCCTATAATATGTGGATGCATCGAAATGCACATATTTGTATGGGTGTATTGTGCAAACCCCATCGACCACAAATAGATAACTTTTCTTTTCAGATACATACAGATATTGCCTTAAGGCCAATTAGTTACATGTTTGTTAGTCGAATTTGTATTATCAATGATATGAAAAGTATAAATTATACTGTAATGTAGGGGATTTAACTTTCCATTATGTTATCTAAATAGGGGGGGAGGGACGAGATTTTAACTAATTGTAGTTTTCAATGGTTTTTTCAGTCACTGTCAATCAATTTGTAGTGAGCCTTGGAAAAAGTCTCTGTCAATAACTAAATGTAAAATCATGGTTCATAAAAAGACAGTCATCACCGTAGGCATTAAGTGATCGTCACGCTAAATCGTGAATTGATTGAGTTTTGAAATATGTCGACTATTGAATTTAAACTCAGTAGTTTTACAATTAATGTGCTCACTAACAGAAAAAAAGGCCATGGGTTCAATCATATGCGGGGCCATTGACATGAGATAAGATGGTTCAAAAAAGAACGGCTAGTTTTATTATCAATCCATATCAAAGTATCGTGTTATTTTCTTACAGCTTCAATTGAGTTCTACATAAGTCAACTTTAAAGACTTTGAGAAACATATCATGAAGACACTGAAGTTAATAGTTTGATCCCGCAAATAATAAATGAATATTCTTCTTCTTAAGAAGGCAGGTTCGATGGTTAGTGCGTCTATCATTTAGCCATTAAGTTACAAGTTCAAGACCCGCCGGTTAACTGGGCATTAGTATCACAAGGACTTACATACTTAGAGTGCTGCTCGGAGCTAAGTACATTAATTCATAGTTGAAAGCGATCATTAGTGAATATTTGGATGATCCCGTTACCGATAATCTTGACTGGATTGTGACCACTCATTGTTGGCAAATGTACGAAAGGTTCTGTGTTCGAGTCTGCGTGTGGGCATTAACCTTAGGGTGTATGGGGCATTCGGTTGACGAACCACAAATAGTACCAAACTCACATCCTGGATTCCATTGTTATTCATAAATCTATTTTATAAAGGGATAGTATCATGTTTAAAGTACTTTACAAAATAAATGTGAATGTGTCTCTTCAGTATGATGATTGATTTTGACTCGTATCACTTAATTGGGTTTTCAAACTAATGATTTCAATCAGGAAATCTTCATTTTTCCTCAACATCCATTTATTTTTAATAAAGTTGTCATCAAGGTAAATAATGGAACAGGATGTGCATAACCCAGGGCTTGACCCTCATTCCCAGTCATTGAAAGTTTAACTAATCTTGAGTTACTTTCCATAACTTTATAAAATCTTAATATTTCAGTAGGAAGCTTTAATTCAAACAAATGTAATTTCCCCACATCATTCGTCTGTATCTATATCGTATCTTACGAACATGAAACATTGAGCACTCAGTGAATGATTTACCAATATACTCAATTCTTAATGAATAAGGGAATATTTTGGTCTGTGATAGATTATGTTATAGCAAAGGAAGGGAAATATTTCTAATAAATGGCTGGATGTGTTCAACTATCATATTAGGCGGGCCTCTCATAGAAAATCGCAAATTGTCTCCAATTAATATATTGACATGTATCATTTATGAATGAAATTTAAGCAATCATCTGATTCACTTTATCAATGAAATGAACCAGATTCAGCATCGTTTTTTAGCAGTCTATTATAATCAGAAATCGTTACTTGACATACATAATAATATCTCAATATCGGCATACATTAGTTGTGATCTGAATTTGGATTCATCGAGTTTCATTGCATAAAAATGTTTATTCATAACTATCAGTAGATTCAAAAAAGAGAATTATTTGAATTGTAGAATTTTTTGTCAGATCGTAAAACTGATCCTCTCTCAGTGATAATTAGAATTTAGTCAGTATTGCTTGTTTGAAACTGTTCCATTTGAATGTTACGATTATTTGCTTCAATCTAAAAAGATGGAACATCGGTCAATAAATTTAATTATGTAATCTAAACACTTTGAAATCTTCGAAATCTGAAGATGTATTACTTGAGCATTGAAATTCGTTAACTATTCTTGTCAATAGATTTCATTGAGACCCGAGTTTGTTATTGATGTTGGTAATTTAATATGCTCAAATGACTAAAATTACTTAGATTGAGTTTAATTTCAAACATCATTTCTTTAGATATTAACATAAACTGTTGTATTTACTTAAAATAGATCCTAATCCTCTTACATTCGGCCGATTTTACAAATGTTTCTAAATGACCTGATGAACCGCATAGGTTCCGATGACTGATTGCTTTTTCTCGCGGATCGTAGTTTGTCTATTTTAAACTTTTAGTTAATTTTTCCATATTCCTTCATATATTTTAATCGATCATCATCGTACAAATAAGAATACATTAAAGTAGGTAAGTAAAGTGATCAGAACAACCCAGTGGAAGCTTCTCTATCTAAATATCTCAATATTGAGACGCCTAGACTAGGGTCCATATTGCAATCTGATCAAAAGAATTTGACCAGGACTAAAGCACTAAACAAATATGACATTGCTCACTATCATTCGGTGATCAATAAGTTGTGGGTGGAGTTATCAAACCCACTTTATCACTCCACTTACGTTTGTTATGATTAAATTAAGGGGTAACAAAGTACTTATTCTGATACATATTGATATTGGAACACGTCAAAACTACTTTTATTTATTCAATTTCAATCTTGTCTGCATTGTAATATTATCATTCATCACGATTTTTGTTATCACTGTCTGTATCTTTTCCGCGCATTATATTAGGCATTCGGACACAGACGATTACCATGTCTCCCGCATCTCATTATGTCCAGTCTTCTTACCAACTACTCATTTCTCTCTCTCTCTCTCTTTCTCTCTCTCTCTCTCTCTCTCTCTATATATATATATATATATATATATATATATCTGGCCTGTGCACTCACACTCAATTTGTGTGAATGGCTAACAAATCAGTTTATTAGTTTTAGGTGGGATGACGAATTTTCCACTCTCCTCAAAAAGAGAGAAGAAACTTTTATTTACTCCTCATTATTGTCATTACTGCCTATTATCATTGTTAATATTCTCATTAGTAATATTATTACTAAGCTTCATCATTGTCATATCGTATAACAGATTGTTAATTTGACCGAAATAAGTCTTGTCTATCTATTTGCCTATCATAGTTATCGTTGCATTACTGCTGTGTATTGTGGTGATATTTATTTGTTTGTTTGCTTGCTCGTTCTTATCTTTTCTATGTGGTTCACGACACCAGCTGTCATGGTTGCGCTTGACTGTTATATTATTATTATTGATATTATTGTTACTATTTATGCAAACTCTCTCCATACACTATTAACTCATCGTCATAGTGCACATCAGAGAGTTAGTGATTCACGTGATTTGGTGGACACAGTAAGTAAGCTAACCTTTTCTTTCTATAGTGAATTAAAAAACCAACACAACAAGACACAAATAAGAAACAAAAAAAATATGCATGAATTTTTTATGAAGAAAAAACCCACTTTGATAAACATGCATACACATTATTACGATAGTCCATATTATATATAAGTGCATGTAAATACGTATACACAACCATCAAACATATGTATGACGTCTCGTACTATAGTACTATAGTCTTTCACACTTGCCAATAGAGATAAGTAATGTATGACTCGTCGTATTTGCACCCCAGTAATTTTCTCTCTCCTTCATTTATTACTTATAATCTCTTATTTTATATTACTTACTCTCTATGGCAGTTTTTTTTAAAAATATAATGTATGAAAAAAAAGTCAGTATATTAGTCATAAGTCACATAACCCCTAAAAATTTATACAAGTATCCAATCAAAATTCTACTCTTCTTTTCCACCCCTTACATTAGTTTTTTTTCAAAGGAAGGATCGCACACACAGTAATATGTGTACCCTAAAAAAACTTATTATTAAAGAATACACCGGATTATTGTTGAAGTTAACTACCCCAAGACTAGATGCATATTTCTCTCCATTTATTAGGTGAGTGAGTAAGTGAATGAATAAGTAAGAGAGACGTATCATGCAATGAGAGAGATGTCACAACATTAATATTAACAACAATTATCATTATTACTAACTAGCTAGACTATAGGGCCCATGATAATAATTGTTGTGGTGTAGAGAACAACATAACACATACACAAATTGATAGCATACAATCTCCATAACTCCTATTCGTTAGTCATAGATTTTTGTACGGGCACAGATAGTCATAGTGTATGAGAAAAATAAATGATCTGCAGTTTTTTATATGCATAGATAAAGTCAGTCATAAATTCGTACCACTAGTAATAGTACTACTACTGTCAAAATCTGATTCTTTGGGATTATCAACGTTCAATTTCTATTTGTGATCATAAATAATTGAGTTATGCATTGTATTTATAATAGAACAGTGGATGGCTACATTGTACACTGGTAATAACCACGTCATAGACACATCATTAGTGTCTAAAACTTTGAGGAATTCTACGTCAACAACTACAGTAGCGTCGATACCGGACACAACGACAATAATAACATCGTCAACACAAATAAGTGAGGGCAGTTCTTCAAAACAAATAAAAAACAAATCAACTTATCCATCAACATTATTTAGTCCTCATTTAGTGGATCACCACCAACATCATCATCAACCTATTGATCTCATGTCTAATCCAAATGGTGGACTTGCGTTAGCTTCAGCTTTAGCTGGTATTTTAGGATTACCATTCCTACCGTCAATACTACCACCAACATCATTGAATTCAACGACTATGACAACAACAGCAGCAACGTCAGGAATAGAGAAAACAATACCATCATCCACATTAGATACATCACCGTCGGATATTACAACTTTTCTAAGTCAACATCAACAAACTCAGTCGATGTTACCATTATGGCTTTCATCAAATTATCAAAATAATAATGAAAATGTTGACGTATTGAATGATAATCTTATCACAAATAATACTACCAATAATAACAATACTCCTGCTAATGTATGTTGTAAAAATTCGAATGGTCAAATAACAGATACACTTAGTTCGTCCGGTATCAATCTGAATATATCAACTATGAACACAATTCATTCAATGAATCCACTATATGATAATATTAATAATAGTAATAATAATACTGTAACCAATAATAGTAATAATAATAGTCATTTATTTAATAATTTTTCATTTATTTTACCCTCTCAACAGACATGCTCTGATGTATCTTCAGATACAGGGTCCGTACAGTCACCATTTACACCTGTACAACAAACAACCCAATCAACATCAATTCATCTAACTAATTCAAATACAATCGATTCCAATTATTCAACTGGTAATCCTAATAATAAATTTAATACAGCAATGTTATCGTCGATAATGACATCTTCATCGTCATCAACAACTACAACACCAATACCAGTCACATCACAACAAATCAATCTTGATTCATCATCAATAAATAATAGTTTATTGAATTCTATAGAACGTGATCGTAAACAACGTGAATTTATACCGGATTCTAAAAAAGATGATAAATATTGGGAACGTCGGCGTAAAAATAATGAAGCAGCTAAACGATCCCGTGAAAAACGTCGACAAAATGATATTCTCATGGAATGTCGTATTAATCAATTACAAATACAAAATCATAAGTTACATCACGAATTAATAGAGTTGAAATTACGTTTTAATATACCATTAAATGATGAAGATAAAAAATTTATGGAAAATCAATCATCAACATTAGATGATACACAAAACGATGTATATAATGGACATCATGACCATCATAATAATAGTGATGGGGAATTGAAATTATCCGAAATGGATTGTTGTATGATGTCAACAACAAAGTCAAGAAATGATTCATTGTCAATGGATGATTCACAAAATGAAATGTTATTAAAAAGTGATCATTTATCATCAGTATCACCAACACCACCGCCATTATTGCCACAGTCGCCCACAACAACAACGATGTTGATGACAACGACGACGGCAACAGCGACATATTGTACGACAGCAACTGTTTTACCAATGTCAACGTCTTCAATTGATCCATTAATGAATTCTGTGGTAATGACAACGACATCTTCGTCATCGTCCTCACCTTTGCCGTTACAATCATTAAATCGGATGAATTGTGAACAAATGAATATTGAGTTGTCAGCAACAAACACGACAACTACAACATCAGTTCTGTCTAATAATCATAATCATACAGTTTCGAGTAATTTTTTATTCCCTCATTTAAATTCATTGGATAACACTGATCTATTAACATTGAAACGTATATTCTCTAGTTTAGGTGTTGGATGTTTATCAACACCACCAACTACTTCGCCAGTGACAATGAATCGCTCGTCATCAACATCATCATCAGCTTCTCCGCTAATTGCGGCAGCGGCAGCCGCGGCAGCTGTTGCCGCAGTTGCTACAAATGGTGGTTGTACAATGCCTTTATCACCTATTCCCGGAAACAATAACAATAGTATATGTACAACTTCGACAACAACATCATTTAATAATCTATCATCATTGAATACAACAGCTGCACTATTACTTCGACAAGCTGGTTTAATGCCAGCATCTACTACTCCTCCGCCACCACCACTGTCGCTGCAGTCTACTCTTCCAGTACCTCAACACCCTCAAACAAGTAGTTGTGGATTGCAGGACAATATTTCAATTATGAAAAATAGTAATAAAAATGATAAATTGTCATTTTCATCCTCAGTTATACCACTGACAGCGGGTCCCACTGCTAATGTTGGTGGCGGTGGTCGCTGTTCATCAGTACACTCAGTTAAATCAGATCTATCTAATAATTCAAATGATTATTTTGAATCTCCATTAGACCTTAGTTTATGTTTACAAATTAAATCTGAAAGTCACAATTCTGGTAAGTTATTTGTATTCAATTACCCTTTTCGTTAGTTTATAATTCTTGTCTTTAAATGGCTAATATGTGTTGTAAAACATTCCACTGTTTAAAAAATCCATTGTATTAAATGAAATATGAGATAATTGTTTCTCCTAACCACATACGAATATGACCGGAGGTTTACTTATTTAAAACTAGTCGACCGATTCTACGATAGCTTACTAATGATGATCTACTTCAAAATGTTTCTGAAGTTCTAGTGAATAGTGTTTGGTAGAGTTCAGTCGGGTTGCGAATTGAGACAGTTGTCACCAATGGAATTAGATTACCGTCTCACTATATCGCAAATTGATTGGAGTTCTAATTGTAACGTTGGACACTAGCTAAGTAGTTTTAGGAGTTTTGCGTTCATAGTGAGATCTAAAAATCCTGTGTTTAATCCCTAGTGGACTTCTGTGTACACGCTTCTATCGAGTTTTACTCTAGAATGAAACAACTACCTAGTATTCTCTAATTTCCAACTGTACCCCAACCGTGACGACCATTACCTACAACTTGAATCAATCTTCACAAACCCCTTTATATTGTTTATAATGCAGCAATAAGTCTAAGTGTATTTTGTGATATAAGGAGTTGGTAAAATACATGAAATGACTTCATTGCACGATAAGAAATAATTAATGTAGGACGTATTAAAATTGTAAATCAGCCCACGTTTTCCAATCCAATAGCACAGCGAAATAAAATTAACATGATGAAATAGTAAAGAAGTTGAAATAATAATAATGATGTTAATGTTAATGCTAAAAACAATTAGACATAGAGAACATAGTTTGGAAAAAAAATAGTGGATTCGTGAAATAAACTTATGAGAAAAACATTTAGATTCGTTACTTAAGAAAAGGAAAAGATCCAATACTTCTCGACTTCAATCGACAATTTACTAGTAATGTTTATTCCTCGAGACCTGACTGGGTAGTTTGCAACCTCACCCTAACCCCCGATATGGCTCAGACCTAACAGGTAGTGACATCTGGATTGATATCACATTTAGTTTACACATATCAAACTTTATTCTTACCAACTTTCCAACGTGAATGAAATGTAAGTATTAACATTTGTGGTTGGATACATGTTTTAAGTGTTGTGAAATTGAGCTCACTGTGTAACACGAATTTGAACACATTTAATCTCATCTTGATACAGCTTCAAACGAATGGGTGTTTTTTTTCATTATCACACATTTTATTACTCCTATTCTGTTTGGTGTTCTCCAAACAATCATAATCTATGATTAAGGATCGTAAGTTGATGATGACTTGAAGTTGATCGTCAAGGATCAAATTGTTTTTTTTTGGGGGGATTCTTTTAAAATCGCAATCTCTTGTGGTTATTTATTACTTTTCATTCATCGATAACATCAATTTCTTCGCGAACTATATTCTCTGTATCGGTTTTTTTCTGTATGCTTTTTTATTACTATCTTTTATTCGGTGTCTAGATTGTTAAATCTGTTCGGCCCTTTGACAACAACTTTAAAGGTTCTAACTACTCCTCAACTACTTCCATTTAAATCACTATTTGGTATTACTAGCCTTTCTATGAAGTCTATTTCAAAGATTAGGATATACATAGACATCTGTAATTGGTAGATAAATGGGGCCAAATTTTGACTTAAAATTTTCACGTTATGGAATACAGTGGATCCATGTATCACATTTCTAATTTCCTGTGAACTGACTGATCATTCTAAAAGATTAAATTAGTCTTATGTTACATATTCGTATATCCTTTTCTCTGTCCAATCAACATAGATACAGTTGATGAGATAAGTTCAATTTGCTAACTTCATTTCATTTCAATGTCTCCGCTTCGAGTTGTGCATCGTCCCATTGTGTTAATCTTTTATTACTCTTTACACAGTTAACAGGATTTCAATGATCAATGTACTAATTGGTATTTGTTTGTTAGATTGTATTAGTGTTGACTGATTTTATGTTCAATATCCATTCTGAATAATCTAAAAATATTATTGTTCGCAATAGATGTGATATATTTCGTTGTTAATATTCGGCAGTGAATTTTGACCTGTCTTTGTTGAAATCAACATTTGAATGTGACAGGCAAATCCAGTTGACGAGTCTTTAATGGGACGAAATGCACTTCATTCTACTGCTAGTCATAATCTATCTATTCTAGAAAAAATAATAAATTATACATCGTTACCACCATTATTTGTTGAACTCTTCCAAGGGAGAAATAGAAGCATTGAATTATGTGGTTTGTGTTCACTCACAAAATACAACGATTATACATTAAAATTCCAAATAGGGTTATAATGAATACGCACTATCCTTCAAACTTTCCTGGGGAACGTTTGACCTCCAGATTACTGAGTTAGCATCAAAATGTTTACATTTCTCATTCCAGTCGATTTTTTGTATATTATGCCACTACCATTCACCACCATCGATGTTATTTATTTGATATCTGGTATATGTTGAAACCCACTGATCGTGATTTCACACTAAAACTCTGAATTACTCTAGAAGTTAGTTACCAGTAAAGACATGATGATTTTCAGTATAGGAGATTGAAGAGAATGGTAAATTTATGCAATACATAGCTATTTGAATTGGTGGTTAACTCTAGCAGAAATTAGTTACTACTCTGTAATCGGTAACATACTAACCGTTTTATAGCCGGTGGATGGTTTAATAATTAACATACTTAACTTTTAAATTTCAGGTTGTATAATTAAACCTTTACTTAAGTTAGACAGCAACTAGGTAGTATCGTTCTAACCCTTAGACACTCGGTGTGTGACTGAAAACCAACTGCATGAATAAATACTTGACATCACCTAAAAACAGTATCTCTTCTTTCTTCACTATATCCTTTTAATGGAAAAGGATAAATACCTGTGAATTTGTAGTTCATCTGTTTTTCCATGTTCAATATATATTCGGTAGTAGCAAGCATTTTCGGGCATTTCCCCGTTCATTTTGTGAGTGAATGCTAAATATGAGAGCATAATTTCACACTCCAACTCTCAATTTGTTTGCTTTTTTCATCTGTGAAGTTGACATGATTTACACTGATGTGTTCATAGAAGAGATCTGTAGACAACTTAAGATGACTGAAATGAAATCAGTAATGAAAATCATATTTTTGTAATGCAACACCCTGATCCACTAAATGAATAAAAGAATAGTTGACAATGTTATATATTTAACTATTATTGAACAATGAAAAATGATGGTTATCCTCATACCTTTTAACCTTTTTTTCATGATTTCATGTTCTACACACTAGAATAAAAACATGAAACACAAAATTAGGTAATCATCATTAATATTGAAAGTAAAATGCGTGTAACACAATCCCTTGTTGTTGTTTTTTTCTTTCCAGTTTTTGAATACTGATCATCTGTTTAAAAATAAAGATGATTCACATGAGTACATATCACTCTTAAGAGTGATTTGTTGCTATCACTATATTTTGTCCATTATATTTTACATAATAGATTGTTATTCTATCGTTATGGCGTTAATAGACAAGGATCAACACATAGTAACAGGTTATTACATATATCAATGACTATACAACTATATATATGTATATAAATTAATCTGACACAATATGTATCTGAGGTCATAAGTGTATGATGATGAGAAAGTTTTCTTTGTTTTTACTGTAAACATTATTCAGTCAATAAGGTCAAATAATCAACTATTCCATGTATTAAAAAGGAAAAAATAAATACTAACTTTAAATTCATTTGTTTGAATCTTCCCATCCATGTGTTAGGACTGCAACTGGTCAGTCTCTAATTGACATATGTGCATACTGTGCGTATTGCCTCGATATAGCCTTAATTCACAGGCATTATAAGCAAAGATAGATAGTGACTAGCAGTGGAATGCAGGACGCGCGTTTCGTCAGCTGGATGTACCTGCATCTCAGAGTTGATGTTCACTCTTTGATTTTAAACAAGTCGATCAGCTAATACTTTGTTGTTATTACATGTCAGCTAACAGAATACTTTGGTGTTTAGGAAAAGATATGTTCAACTGTTAAGAAAGAGTTTTTTTCAAAACGTATTTTAAAAAATGCGTTATCTATGAGAGGTGAAGACAATTAATTGATGAACGTTAAGTGACAGTTTCAAATGTCCATATCATTTCTTTAACAGATAATATTCTAATCAATCACTCTTTAAATAAATTGTCTTTTTTTTGGGGGGGGATAGATTACAAATTTATATCTGTCTTACTTCTCACAAGGATCATAAATAACAATAAACAACTTTTTTTGAATGAACATTTAATTGAAATAAGTCACTTTGAGTAGTTTGGATGTAGTTTTTATCATGGATCATTGAAAATCAAATAGCACAGGACATAGTTGTTTCTTCTTAGTTAGAGGATTCATAAGAGTATACACTTTCTAGCTCCCATATTAAATCAACGTCCCCACCGCTTACTCCTAGCGAGCACACATGTTGTAGGGGATCTTAGATTTACACTAGTCAGGAGTTTCAAACTAGACACCACTTATCTAAACGATTCACGTTAATAAAATAAATCAGAACATAGTTCTGATAAACTTGGTCTTCTTATTACACTATCGAAATTTATCAAAGGGACTAATTACTTCAAATAAATAAATTGATTAAATTTTATTACCTTCATGGAATCATCAACGAAAGTGGTTGGAAAACGTATTACGTATGCCCAACCGCCGCCTACCTCTAAAGGCGATGTTGTCTAGCAAAGGAGCAGGCTAAAAGGAAGCTAGAAGCAGTCAAACTAAGATATTTCATCAGTTCATGAAATTATTTACAATTGGATTTAATGATGTAAGTAGGTATAGATTACTTGGTTGAGGTTTATGTCACTATCGTAACCAATGGTTAGAGACTTCTGTTGATATAGTTCAAAATCTGTAGCAATGATATGGATTCATTCACTCTTAATCTCGAAATACTGATATTTCGAATTCTGCAAGTTCATACTTTCTTTTCACGAGCAATGGTTTGAAGATACATATGATTGAATACTAACAACCTACGTATATCCTCTATTCTTAAAGTTCATGTTTCACACACAAAAAATTGAACAGAGAAAACTGCTCCGTTGCAAACTTGTCTTTTGGCCGGGAGACGGACATCGCTGTAGTGTTAAGTATATATTTTGATTGTTGGCTTACCATTAGGAATTTTTTTAGTGTATGTAAATCAGTTGATTGATTCTGTTGTATACAAAGTATACGACAAATTAACATTTAGTGTTATCGTCCTGTATATCTTATTTTCATTTCCCTAATACTGACATACCATATATTCAATGTAAGATCTCGAAGATTCTGATGGAAATATGAGACATCTTAAAAGTTATTGGCATTTAGTCAGTCAACATCAACGTAGAGTCCAGGACAGATGTTTGTTGACCTAAGTTGCCATATGACACTAAAATGAAATGAAAATAATAAGATGAATAGCAAACGAATTCGAGATAATGTAGTAGCATTGCTAAGAATTAAAAGTTGAACGATGAGAATATAGTTCGAAAAGACAGTGCGAAGGTAGGTATGCATGAAGGAATACTGAAATTGGAAGGTAAATAGTGAATGTTTCTGTGTTGTTGTCATTGATTCTGAATCATGTCACACAAAGTCTGTTACCACTGGTCGGTGTTATTTCACGAGTATCAATCATATAGTCTGCATCTACTAACATAATCCAAACCAAGTTAATCTCTTGACGATAAATTAATGTAATTTATTGGGTTAGCCACCTAGAACAAGAAATAAATAAATAAAATGAACACGTTTTATACAAACTACTTTATTGTAAAATCTTCATTACTAGTTAATTTATTATATGGTTTATTTTTACATATGATTATAACTTCATGAACTTGACATTGAGAAGGCTAGTGTTACCACTCAATTATTCAAACTGAAATAGTTTGAGCGTCAGATTCGAACCAACGATATATCGTTTGAAAGTCGAGTTGATTTTACCATTAAATCATCACCTCAACCTTATTACCAGGAAATCCTATTCGTAATAGCAACAAGTTTTGGTGAAATGACTACTAGTTTCTTTTATATTTTTATGGTAATGGGATTTCAATTGAGAATATCTTCGACAAAAAAATTTAATTGTAAAAGCTATGCAGTTTTTGTTTAGAGGAATTGATCTCCGATCGGTAAATGTCATATGCGAACTTCATTTCAGTTTGAGTAGCCGCGTAATATCATTATGTCTCAAATAAGCAGTGAGGCTTCTACCAGAAGTTTGTGCTGATGATGTTGTTCGGAAGAACAATGAAAACTTCTCGAGAAAACCATACAGTTCAGAGAACAGATCTCCACCTTAATGTGGAATCTTAATTCTGTATTTGATGAATTAGTTGATTAACCTATGAGATTGCAAGTTTCGGTGATATTGTAGATAATCAATACTATTCAAATACTAATCTTTGACAATTAAATAACTGTCGCTTACTTTCATTGTAGGACTCCTTTGTCTAATTAATGAATACTACTACTAGTAGTAGTCTATGAATAAGTCTAAATTAATTATGTGTTAAATGTTTTATTGTTTTGGAAACTAAATGATCGTTATCAATATTTAAGTCGTACAATGGATTTTATGTCAATGAAATGAATGTTCTTCCGATTGTTCGATTATATCCAGCTGATGAGCCTCAGAACAAATGAGACTTCTATACTAGGATTAATTACTGTCTTCTAGCAAATTGTTATGTTTCTAAATAATATGTAGTTTGTTCAGTCTTCATAAACATTTTTCGTAGACCGTAGTTATCCCTAACGTTTGTAATATCCAATGCAGCGCTTCAAATTATTTTTGTATTATTTCAATGAATGAGGGGTGGAAGTCGGAGTGTGATTTTCACTAGAGATTTCGTTTCAAATCCTAACTTTCTCTGCATTTGTGTTTTCAATCCGGTATTTTGGGCTGCACTACACTGACATATTCATGTCAGACAGTTGTGAATAACTCTCGCCGCTTGGAATGAAATAGTTGATAATAATTACAGTTCAATATGTAGGATTCATTTACTTACTAATTTAACAGAAAAAGGGTTAAAAGTGTTGGATTCAACACAATTATGGAATATCGACAAACATTGTGTATAACCTCATTTTTTTTCGTATGTAGTGGATTTTAATCTCATATCTTTGACAGAAAAGTTACACTTATCACTTAAAACCTACCTATACATAGGTTCCGTTAGGCGTAGATAAATTGTCGATCTAAAGTTTACCCAAAATTCATTTGTTTGACATTAACGCTACTACTTAAAAATCTTCGTGAGTAGTTATCGTTAGATAGAGCATAAACAGCTTGAAGTCACGGGATACTTTTTAATCGCAACATTCTAACTAATAACTCGGCCATCACTACTTCTATTTTTATGTGATGAACTGAGAATAGTTTTTTCTCACAAACAATTTACATTACAATGTCGCCAGTTTTCACCATCTGCTTACCTAAGTAACACATTTACTGTGAATACTGTACATTATTACTGCTTCAAGCCAAATATATCATGAGTACCTGGTACTACCACCTAAAACCAATAATAGAGATGTGGATATGTGTGTGTAGGGCATGGCAAACTGAATCTTCCTGGATAGTTAATTTCATGATGCGGCCTTTTTATACTATCGATAAAGAATAATTTCCGTTGACTTTCTGTCTCATGAACTAAGTTTGATTGTACTTGTCAGTATGGAGTTGTGGAGATTGCTGAACTTCATTGAAATAACGAGCCTATTTAGGTAAGATAACTGCTAAAAACCTAGAAGCACTGAACGGAATCTTCGTCCTAATATAAGACTCCTCAGCAGTGAGCACTTACAACCTCAAAGCCAGGAATCGAATCTAGGACCTGTTTCCCACATGAACACTTAACCTTTAGACACATGAGGTGGGATCCAACTATGCATAAGTCTAAATTCAACCAATGCAAGATAATTTTATTTATTGTATATTAATGAAGATTTGTACTTAACTCGGGTGATTACTTTTGGTTATGTTATAATGTAGTAAGCGCTGATGATGTTATTGTCCTGAACCGTTAACTATAACAGAAAATTAATTTATTGAAAAAGTTTTCTACTGATTGCTAATTGTTGTTATCAAATTAGAACTAGATTTTATGAAAATCTGCTTATAGAAATATACATACAGATACAATTCAATCGATAGTACAAATTGGTCGGATCCAGTACATTAAATCTTGATCGTAATTCATATTTGTTTTTTTTAAAGTTTATTCACTATAAACATCTACAATGGACTTCAATGATGAGCATTAAAGATTAGGGAAAATAACAATGGATGACGGGTGGGGGGTGGCTAGCTCAGTGGTAATTGAAAGTTAAAATCCCATTTAATTAAAATCTTGGTTTGAATCTTATTTTATCTATTTCGGTTTTAGTAACCAAATAGTATTTACTAGCCATCACAATTAGAGTGTAGTTCGAAACCGATCACACAATTTCGTCTTTGGTAAATAAGTTAAGGTGATATTAGGTGTCACTATACACTGGAATTATCCATATAATCAACTTTATCTTCCACAGAAGTTCAATCACAGCCTTGATATCTTTACTAGTATTGTCACCGATTGGAACCGAATTTAAACTTCACAACGAATTTTAATTTTTGTAATATTATACTTATAGATCTCGTTCATAAACTCCAAAAACTATTAAATCGAGAAACATAGCATCTTACTTATGATTATCAGTTCTAATTAGTCAACAAAACCAACCTTATTTCAGAGTACCTAAATACTACTACTGTTAATAAAAATAGCAGTGATTCAATTTATATGTATGCAAAACAGAGTGCGGAGGGATGTTTCAATTTTTTCAACAATGTTACAAAAGACTGAAGGTCCTGGGTTTGAATCCTGCGAGCAGGATCGTGGACGCGCATTGCTGAGGAGTCCCACAATAGGACGAAACGACAGTCCATTGCTTCCAGGTTTCCAATGGTGGTCTAATATCAATCGGTTCATGATCCCAATCAAATTTTAGATATTAGTTTGTTAAAAGCTATAACTAGGCAGGCATGTATGAGTTAGACATTGTGACATAGATCAGTCTACCGAAAGCTTTATCAGTCTCATTCATATAATGATTGTATTTAAATATCAGATGATTTTTTTTTCTATGAATTTTCACTCAATATTATCGTTTTTATGTCACCAATATTTTGTTAAGTACACTATACCACACTACTAAACTTGATTGAGAACGGTAGTACATATATATAATAGAATCCAGTATTCATTTAATTGGTTTCCACAAAAGCTTTAGTATACAATCCACCTGTTATTTAATCATGATACCCATCTGTCTATCAGTCAGTGAAGGTAAATGACGGGTAAACTCCATAAAACAATCCATTCTATATTACATTATGACTCTGAAAGAACCTAGAAAAATGTGAAAGATGCATAGTTTAGTAACATTCAATTACTAATTTCGAAACTACTCACAAATAGTAAAAAACATCAATTAAGCAATTCAGATGTTTAAATTTAGAATGAAAGATCAAATAGATTAACTAATGAACTTGTAGACTTCGGTCAACTTAATTTGATTGAGATATTTTATTTTAGATTTGTCCAACCACAAACCATCTCATGACATAGAATGTTGACTAGTATACAAATAGATTGAACGAATATCAGACAGAGTTCTGAAAGTTATAGATTGTTAGTCTGAATTATATCGAGGGAAATGTAAACTTACTTGCTGAAGTCCTCGAGATAATCAGTGGTCTATTATTATCAATATTATTATTATTATTATTATCTTATGAACTCGTTTACTAAATACAAATTCATGTATTTGGCTAAGGATACTACTTAGTTACTGAAACTTGAGCTTGATTAAATGATGTTTGAATCGGGGACTTAGTAGCTGAAAGTTGAACCGTCTTATCATTAGTTAAGTCATTACCTCATTAAATATATACACACAATAGAGAACAGATGTATTTATTGATTTATTTATTCTTTATACTTCTCAAAATCTCGATTAAGTTTATTTTTCACTTTTTCGACTGTTGTACTTTTTCTCCTTCATGGTTGTTTGATTCTTCACAATGTATTAATATGATCCAGGAGATAAAATTGTATACAGACGAATAATGACATTGATAGAAAGAACTTTTAGGTCATACTGTATATTGTCTTATTATGTATTAAAGGTTCAGTAATTCATTACTATTTATTATTATTATTATGATCATGAATAGGAGTATTGGATTAGCGAAGAGTTATTACTAGATATGAAATACTCATTATAATTTGTATGTATGTTATATATATATATTGACATAATAATAAAAGTAATACTAATACTACTCATTAAAATAAATGACGCTAAACCCATTCATGCTAATACATGAATTCGTAACAACAACAATGTCATCACTATCCTCATGTTTAGGATGGGCATAAATATCATTATTATAAATAATGACCTAATTTCATGATGATAATCATCATTACGAAAGGTAATCGATAGTTTACTGATGTGTTTGTATACTATTCAAATTTTCTTGGTATACGTATGGATGTTTTACTGTATGTTTGTATGTGTATACTGGTGTGGGGTGTATTGTGTACTTTTAATTACTCATTAACTGCGAAAGCTAGATTAAGGACACTGTAAACATGGTGGATGCATCTAATAGTTAATATAGGATATGTGCCCATGAATTCGTAGTTCATCTGTTCTTCCATGTTCAATATATATTCGGTAGTAGCAGGCATTTTCGGGCATTTTCCCGTTCATTTTGTGGGTGAATACTAAATATGAGAGCATAATCTCTTAAAATAAATGAGTTTTTTTATCTATTCACACCATACATAGAGTGCTCCATGGATTAATTTCATATTATTCCTGGGTTTTTTTAAGGAAATCACGATGGTTCGACATTTTAAAGAACTTTCTACCTGTTGATATGTAATGCCGCCCCTGTCATATGAGTTAGGTAAAGTTAAAATAACTTTTATCCTTAAGTAAATTGTTATTTTTCATTTAGACAATCATTGAAAACCAGGAAGCATTGAACCTTTTTCTCGTCCTAGTATGAGATTCTTTACCATCGCTTATCGACGACCCCACTTAGAATTGAACTTAGAACCTTCAAACTTCTCAGCGAATGTTTAACCTTTAGACCAATAAGCCCAAATCTATTGGTTTACATCTCTAACTTTAATCAATTAATTATATATAGCGCAAAGATCTTTCGATGCCATTGGTAGATAATTGCCTCACAATCAACACAGTTGAACTTCACTTTTAATGACTTTTGACCAGAACTCCCCGGGGAAACACCTCTCAAAACTAGTCCCTGTTAATATTTTTTGTTGTTGTGTGTGCACTGAGAGATACCTTTCAAGTTTTCTCCTTATAATCATATACTGAGATAAAGAAATTCGTTAACAATTATTCTTACATAGATTATGTTTCTTGTATAATTATCTCCTCTCTTAATACATATTCACAAAGATATACTCACATAAGCACATACATTCCAGCCACATAGTATAAATCATTTTACAGCTTTCATTAATATAATATGTAGTTAGTTGTACATGTCAAAGAAGCATTCAACTAACTGGGTTTTGTTTTTCATTATTCTGAGTAGCAGTAAACAAGATATGTATAACATGCTCATATATTGTTGTGTTGTATGTAATTTATTTTGCCTCAGAATTTATTTATTTATTTACTGATAAACCATATATTTGTTTCATTATAGTGACTAACAGTCTATGCTTTTTCTCTCTGTTAATTATAAGGTATTTAGAATTTTTCGTTGGGTCGTAGTAGATTAGCATTCAGTTTCATGATAAAGTCGTAACGACAACTGACTACTTACTACTAAACTATCATTTTTATACCAGTCTGTATATCTATGATAACACATACGCACACGTAATTATTACTCATGTGTACATGATTCATCCTCCATTCTTATTATTATTCGTTCTCTGTCTGTCTGTAATGCATTCATCCCAAGTTTTGCTTTTTTTTATTGATTAAAATGATTGAGTGAGTTATTTACTCTTAGCTTCCATTGTTGTTTACTTTTGCTACTGCCACTGCCTCATATGTGTTTATTATTTTGTTATTATTACTAGCCTTACCATGATAGTAATAATAGTAGTACTCTTCGTTGTACTCTGTTTCTCTCTCGCGTTCTCTCCTACACAATCATTTTACCCTTTGAATATTAGTTGCGTTTGTCTGATGATGGTGGTGATGAACGGGTTAACTAACTAACTAACCAACCAACTAATAAGTGCGTGTATGTTGATTTCTTTCAATAATAATAATGATTGTTATTATTATCATTATCAGTAGTAGTGGTAGTGGTAGTAATAGTAGTATTTTCAATTTGGCCGACAATGATGTCAATTATCCTAGTTATAGGTACTGACTGTCTCATTTCATCTAGGTTTAATTTTCTTCTATATGGTAGTTTTTTACAAAAAAAAACAAGACAACAGAAGTTACAAAAAACAACAGCAGCACAAGAACGGAATGTTGTACTACATCGTATTGTAACATACAAGGGTTTGAATTCATCACATGGCTATTAAATCTTTGTCTGTATGTATGTATATACGGCTTGTAATAAACATATGGTGGTTTTGCAGTTCGAAAAGTGATTGCAATAATGTAAGTTAGGCATGCCATATAGTATAAACGTTCATCATATTTACGTGTACACACATACGCGAACTTGACAATAATACCATGATGTATACATACACTGCTCCCATATATTGCATAGATTGAGTCAATTTCATTCAAATCCAAAGCAATTTATTTGTTTATTTATTTATTTATCTATCTATTTAATGTATTCTCTTTTTCTCAGTTCTATTTTATGCATACATGTATGCATGCATTTGAGTGTATAATTAATACAATACGGGAAAATAATGCCATAAACAAATAATCACTATGTTGTGTGTATGTGTATATGTCGTATTGTTGCTTCTTCATCATTCCATTGTCTACCTATTTATCTCATTTGACAGATTGCAAAATAAAATTTTATCACAATAGACAATAATAAGTTTAAATTTATAAAAATATAAAATACAATTTGACGAAATAGAAAATGCAATAGACCAAAGCGTGTCAGACAGATTGAGAAATGTATTATTAATAATGTAGAGTGTATAAAACTGAATGACCGAGTGAATGAGTAAGTGTATGTTGGAGGAGAGAGTGGGTGAATAGGGTTGAGAGTAATTCGAATAACCTATGAGTACGCGCTACAGCCTGTGCACTGTTACACATTTTTGCATACGTACAGTACTCACTCTGTAATTAACTAATTCACTTTGTCGCATACAATCTGTTACTTAAATTGTAGTAATTTGTTAATATTAGTGTTTTAATGATGGTAATCATTTCAACGTATGTGTGTATGTATGTGTGTTTGTGTATACCTTTTTGATGTGCGATGCGTGAATTCGAGACACTAAAAAGTGACTCATATCGTAATTTAATAATAACAATAATTACTCCAATTACCCTTTTTAGTACTGCACGTATTGTGAAAATTTGAAAATAAGGGTCTGTCTTATAGGATTTTTAAAAATAAACACCGCTATAGTTTAAACTGATTTATTTCCTTTTCTCCCTGTGTTCAATTTAACTGTGTGAGTGGTGTAGAATTTACTCATTCATCTTAGTCTCAGTCGCTCTATGATCCCCTCGCTCTCTCACTCGCTTAATCTTTTTTTCAATAGACTCCATTCTATGTTGCCCTTAGTGGTGGTGTGTTTTGCATATAACCACAGTTTCATGATGATTGTAAGATCCATTTTGAAGGTTTTTTGTGTGAAAATCCCTCCATCTTTACACTTGCAATTTATTCTTATTGATTCCTTTAGTTGTATATTTTGTTCATCTTTTTTATTCCATTTGAGATGATAATATTTGTATTTTATTATAGTTTTTATTTTTCGCACGCATTCACTGCGTTTCCATGTCTCTTCTTGAGCTGCGTTTATGTTGCTTTAGTTGATACTTGGTCTTGGCCGCAGTTATATTGATTTGTTCCCCCTTTGATTGTGCTGCTTGCATTGACTGAGATTGTGCATTTTTGATTGTGAATTGGGGCACTTTTCCAGATTTGGAAACACTCTGTGTTATAAAGCGACCAATATTATCTTTCAAACGAATCTGATCTATCGAGAAAGGGTAGAATAACATTTATTTGTTGCTACTGATCAATTATTGAGTGAACAATTGTTGACTGAATAACTGAGTGGTAATATTTGTTTAAAACCGTTATTTATCCAATCATCTTGTTTTGGTTTCAACTGGGTAATAGCGTATATCTTAACTACCTAGACAGTTATTCTTCAGTCCAAACCTTAGTTTGGATCCTATAATGATATCTATTTTTTATTGGGGTACGCAATAATACTGGAACTAAAGATTGATGGGTATCATTCAGTTATGTTTTTCTGTGTGTGTGTGTGTGTGTGTTTATCCCTCCTATTCATGAATAGAGGTATAAAACACGAAAATATCACTTTGTACCAGTGAGTTTTTTCTCTACCATAATCTCTCTACAAAAAATTGTGCTTTCAAGCTATCAGACGTTGTCGAGTATGCATATATATGCCTACGTACCCGAATAAGTGATCCATCTAAGCTTGCGATTGTATTTATTTTAAGTTCAGTTTGCATTACATTTTCATCTTACAATTTATATAACCCTTTCCTCTCCTGAAAAACTCCTGTGTTATTATTATTCTCTCCATAATTATCATCATTGTTACCATTATTATTATGAATCAGGAACCTGTAAAATAGACTGTATACATAACCGGATGCTTAATCCATACATCCATCAATATTTTTCCTAGTCAACTCTCCCCCCTCTTTATCCTGCTACTCGTCGTCGCGCTTTATTGAATATAAACATATGCTAAAAAAGTTCCGTGCTTCTTAGACTAACCACTGTTCATCTCTCTCTCTCTCTCTTACCATGTTACATGTTCCTTCATTTTATTATAACTTCATAGCTCTCCAATCACACTCACACACAGACATAAACAAATACCTTATTTGTATTATGTACAGGGATGTCGAGACTACATTTAGGTAGTTAGTTATTTAGTTATTATTGCTATTATTATGTATGATCATCATACCATCTGGTCATTGGACTGTCTCGGAAATGATCTTCCTGAATACATTGTTTTTCATCTCTCAAAACATATATTATTAACAAAATCCTTCGATTTTTGTGTATTTATATCGTCTCTGGGTTTTTTCTCCTAAAACTTTACATATATACGTATGAAACATATATATCATCATAAATTATAAGTAAATACTGATATAAAGAAAGAAACCTGTCAACAACAATAACAACATTTAGTCAATATTTATCGTCATCTCATCTCACCATACATATAGAAATTGTTATATATATATATGTATGGGCTACCTTAGAGATCTACAATACACAATCCATAGTTTATTATCATTACTCTTACTCCAACACACATATCTATGTGTACATTTATACACATACAATGTATATATGTATGCATGTGTACATAAACATTTTGAACACTTAATGTGATCCTACATTTTATTAAATACGTTTTTTAAACCCATATGTATATTATTATCATTATGAGATGATGGAAGAACTACTTTATCGATATACACACTCAATATCCCTGTTCTTTTTTTTTCCATACAGTTCATCCAATATTCAAATTATGTGCAATAAACAGGTGTGTGTGCATGTGTGCACGCATAGGTATGATTGTCCTTAGTTTAATGTAATTTATGATTAATAATAGTAAGAGAGAGTATTTGTGAATGAATGTATATCTCCGTGTTTTAATTTGAATGTATATCTGTTTATATTTGTGTAATCTATACCTGTATGCATATGTGTGTATTATTAATAAAATACATATGTCTGAATATTCTCACACACACGTACAAACACACAAATATGTTTATTGATTCCCTTTGTGTATGTGTATGTGTGTGTACATATATCTATCTAAATATGAACCATAATAATGGTTTATTGAAAATGAAATATTAATTGATGATCAACTAACTGATCGGTTCATTTTATTTCTCATTCATACATTATAATAAAGAATTAAATAAATTTTCCTAGTAAAATAGAAGTGTGTTTACTTTAGTATTAGACAAAGAAATAAATCAAATAGACATTTATCAATTAATAATAATTCAATATTTGTATACAATTAAATATGTGACAGCACAATACAAAGTTCTATTTCTATTTTTTAAACAAAAAAAATCTATAGAATACTTTTTTTTATACGATCTCCCAATTCCTTGACTCATTCGTTATTATTATATGAAATGTAAATAGAAAGGAGTATTGAATAATTTAAGATGTACTCTATTTACGTTGTGTAGAGTTTACACTGGATGAGTACTGGATGAGGCCTTCAAAGTAAGAGATGAAACAATTATACATACTGTTCCCTGATCAGATTAACAATCATTCTCCATGATAACTATATTCGATCATCACCTAATGTGTATGCTGATTTGTTTAATTATGTATGGATTAACAGTTTGTCAAAAATTGAACGTCAAGTATGCAGCAATCATCAGTTGTGTTTAATTATGTAGTTAGCTAACGGTAAATAGTGTAGTATTCTATGGAATTCTTAAGAGGATAGATAAACAGGTTTCTTCATGGTTATTTTGTAGTCATAAAGGGAGGAACTCAAGTTGTTTTCTTGTGAAGTTAATAAACTAAGATAATAATAATAATAATAATAATAATCACAAGGGGTTTTGTGGAGATTTCAGTATTTTCATAGTTGAAATCATGAGTCAATTGAATCTAGATCACCAAGGAAAACGGAACGGCCGTCCAGTGCTTCCAGGTTTTCCGTGGTGGTCTAGCTTCAATTGACTTATGATTTCAATTATGAAAATAATAATAACACATCCCCAAAATGTCAATTTGTGAGCATCGACTGTTATCCAGATTTTGTCTGATTTATACATTGAATAGTAAAATAAATGAAACAAATAAATATCAACAATTTCAACAGATCGATAAACATTATAGTTTTATAACAACAATTTCAAATTATATCACATCAATTCGATCACTTTCATCTCGGACTACTTACATGATGATTGGTTATTTTTTGTTTTATTCAATAGGATGGTTATAGTTACTCATTACGACCCCCCTTATTACATTCATAACCCGTTTGATTGAGCTCGAAACGGAACTTGTTTAACTTGATAATTTCAAGTAAATTGAGCATCAAGTGGATTGGTTTTAATAATAATGATAATAATAATATATGTATAATATCCCAAGTGTTGAACAAATGCGATTTCTAATATTTCGCAAATTAGTGTATGTTGCTTCTTTATAGTATAAATAAATAAGTAAATTAATTTAATGCAAATGTAAACAGTATCCATATAGGGAATATCAACTGGAAGCAAAATAATTCTATGGTTTATGACAGTCAATTCACTGTACCAACCTATGTCACGTGTAGACAAAATTTATTATCTAACTGTCTTATGTAACGAATTACACACGTTCACTTATTTTTCTACCTTTATTTTGTCGCTCTGACATTTGGTTGGTTAGTTTGCCGAATGATTGTTGTTTTATAACGGTGATGTACGTGTGTGCGTAATGCCGGTGTTACTGATAAAGCCATCTTTTTTCATTAATGTATTTTATCGTTTTGACAAAGTTACGGAATAATAATTATAAATAGATATCAGTAACCAATCATTTAATGGATTACGTAAATAGATTTTTTCTTTCCATCCCTCTTTTTTTCTGTCTAGTGTATTTAGTGTGAATATAATGATGTGAAATGACATATTTCCGTTGTGATTTTACATTCTTTCGCGAACATTTATTAATATAACAAATATTACATAATTGAAAGGGGGAAGTTAAAAGTTTCATATCATGTGCTAAAACGATCGAATCAACAAAAGAATATGCATGGTTCTCTTTCTATGACTAGAAAAGTTTTATTGTCATCTAGAAATTCTCGGTTTTCTTATTTGCACTGGAATGATTTCTATTCATACAACGTATAGTATTTATTCATCTAATCGTTCACGTCTTATCAGTATTATTGTTCTATACTAAAGCCTATAGAACAGGTGAAAAACATTATTTACAGATAATCAACTAGATTAGGTTTATCTAAGTTTGTTAATTATGTTTATGAAATATGATATACTATTGTGTACTGTTCTCTGTTGATTTGCTAGCATCTATATTTACTAAGAAATACTAAGCAATGTTTTATTTTTGGAGCAAACAAAAAAACGTTGAGCACTAATGAGTGAACACCAACTCTGGGATGCAGGTACATCCAGCTGAGGAGTCCCAAATAGGACGAAACACGCGTTGTGGATTCTACCATTAACCATCATCCATCTTTGCTTAGTAGTGAGCATCATTCATGTTGGTTAACAAAAGAGATTGTAGTTTGAAATTAATTATTGGTTATTGATAATATATCTGATAATTGGCCATAATTATCTTTAAAGCATTATTCATGTACGTTCGGACCTAACTTATGAGTGGTGTTAAGGTTAGATGCAGTGTACTAAATAGAGATGGGAAATAGGTTGACAATGCAGTGAATTTTCGTCAACCAATGTGGTTGGAAGATTTATTACAGTGACTTCACTAATTCCTACCTAGATGTACGATGTTTCAAGGCATAGAGAAGTTAGTGTGAAGAAAGCTGATAGTGGGCAGTGCAAGATGTGATATTAGTCTGTAAAGTAATCAACTGATGAACTGAGTCATTAACAAATTGCTAAGGATATTAGGTTACGATGGCACAGATTTATTCGCTCGTTGTCATACCTTAGATCTTGAACTGTAAACTTTTTATACGACGAATTAATTCATTCTTCTTGAATCATATTAGTCATATTTAATTTTTTTATACAATCATTGTTACTTTTACCATTTCCAATACTTTGATATTTGTCTTAATAATTATTCTCATCTCACAGTAATAATATGGTGTGATAACTTGAAGTATTGGTCATAATTTGCTAGGCTCCATGTTGACTATGACTGATTGATAATTAATTTTTGAATAACATACTTATGGTAATAATCGATAATGGAACAAATAAATAACAGACTGACCAAAATTACTGAATGTTGTCACACGGATTTCTTCGACACTATAGTGTACATGAGAAAATCGTAAAGATCACCTGGAGTTCATACTTTGAACTACACTGCATACTGATGCATGGAGGACGACTAGCAGATGCATTCCAAGTTAAGGCTGGTATCGAACAAGGCTGCTCACTCTCGTCTTCCCCTTTCTTCTGGTGGTCGACCTAATTATAACGACCTTCACACCTGAGGAGAAGCACGGAATACAATGGACAGTGTGGATGCAACTAGACGATTTTGACTTCTCAGATAAACTAGCCCTTCTATTTCATACACACCAAAACATTCAGGTCAAGACAAACAGTGTAGCAGCAGCCTCTACAGCAGTAGGCCTCAACATACATAAAGGAAAAAGCAGGATCCTCAAATGCAACACAGAGAACACCAACACAATCACACTTGATGGAGAAATTCTGGAAGAGGTGGAAGCTTTCATGTAACTGGTCAGCATTATTGATGATCAAGGAGGATCCGATGCAGACAAGCAAGAACTACATCCCTAAAACTGAAGAACATATGGAACTCGAAACAACTGTCAACCGTTATCAAAGTCACAATCTTCAATACAAACATCAAGACAGTTCTACCGTACGGAGTCGAAACTTGAAGAACTACTACAACTATCATCAAAAAGGTAGAGGTATATATAAAAAATTGTCTACGTAAGATACTAAATGTCCGTTGACCGCATACCATCAGCAGGAGCTTATTGTTAGAAAGGACAAACCAGCTTCCAGTTGAATACGAAATTAGGAAAAGACGATGGAAGTGGATAGGACATACATTACGGAAATCATCAAAGTACATCATGAAGCAAGGGCTTACTTGAAATCCTGAATGGAAACGGAAAAGAGGAAGGCCGGAGAACACACTACGTTGAGAATTGGAAGCAGACATCAAAAGGATGAATAGCAACTAGAAAGGATTTTCCATGACAGAGTTGGATGGAAAGTTATGGTGGGCGGCATATGCTCCTCCACGAGGGATAACAGGCGTAAGTAAGCAAGTAATCATTAGGATGGAATCATAAGAAACTGAGTAATAACGTAATACACAGTTATGTTGTCAGGTATTGAAACTAATAAATTTTAATCTACTAACAAGTACTAGTGTGTATTTTCTAACTTACAATGTATTTCAGCTATTATCCAATCCATTTTTCATAATGATAATTGTCATTATCAGCCATAGTGATTGAACTCTCTCAATTACAAATGTATTTTTCAATTTTGAACGAGGTTTTTTCCTCTTCATTGTATCAACCTCGAATAAACTATAGATAATATACTTGTTTAAATTTGTATTATTATCAGAAGGGGGTTTTGTGGAGATTTTAGTAATTTTATATAGTTGTTGTGCACTATACATTGATCTGAATTCTATGAATCATTTCAACAATTCAAAATACTATATAGTTGAGATTATGAGTCAATTGAAGCTAAAGCACCATGGAAAACCTGGAAGCGCTAGACGGCCGTTTCTTCTTATTGTGGGACTCCTCAACAGTGTACATCCACGATCCCGCACTCGCGAGATTCGAACCCAAGAATCGTTTTGCAAGAATTCAATTGGTCTGTTCAGCTAATTTTATTTGAAATTAGTTACCTTTCTTCAAATTTTGTTATCTTCATATGTTATACAAGTGGTCTAGCTTCAATTGACTCATGATCTCAACTATATAAATTTGTATTAATCAGGAAATTTTCTGCTTAATTAAATACTTTTTTTCAAGAAAAAAGATTTTTGATTTTCATGTTGTGTAATTTTTATGTGATATTTTTGATTGTTATTGTCACTGACAAAAGGGAGATCAGTATGTGTATGCAAGTAGATAAATTCATTGCCAATATTACCGGGGACTGTTTGTTTTGTTGTTTATATCCTTATATAAATAAACAAATAAATAAATAAATAAGTAAATAAATGTTATCGTGTCAAGCTATTCAGATAATGACAAAGAAATTACCTAGTCACTTTTATATTGTGCATATAACAAAACTCTTCTCTCTTTTATATTTCTCTCGTAGTGAATACGATAAAACATTATATGACTGTAGAAGTAATGGAGTTTTTTAAAAGTCCTTTAAACTACTGTCTGAGTGTTATATTACCATAATGGGATTCGTCTACTATTATTTACTATTGAAAACTGTCAAGGACCCTCGTAACGAGTGAGATAGAGAATTTTTATACCTCACAATATATATATATATACGCAGACATCAGTAAATAAACAACACAGATTGATATTCAATATTTGTAGATAAACGATAACAATCAACCTTGTATTTTTGTAAAATACTGCATTCTCCCGTCAATCTGCTTGCATATTTGAATATATAGTAATATTAAGGAAACGTATATACTAGTATTATTAATAATAATAGTAGTAGTGCATTTGTCTAACCAGCTGGCTAGCCAACCAACCAGTCACTCATCAAAACGTACTATTTTTTTATACTTCCAACACACACTTATGTTAAATTTTTTTCCTACCCCTAAGTAATCTTTTTTTTTCAAAAAATAACACATTCTCTTTATCTTTAGACCGTGTATTTTTGTTGTTTGCTTGACCTTGGGGACTGAGACTATTTATTATATTAGTCAGCAGCATCGTGTAGTACACTACTTGTATGTATATATATGTGTGTGTACGTACGAGTACATTCAGTATTTTTCAATCTTCATTGAATACTATTCTGTGTCATACACAGGTCTTCAATTTGTAGCGTCATCGCACAATAGAGATGATGACGCAGCAAATACACATAATACTGTAGTAGTAGTAGTAGTAGTAGTGGTAGTAGTAATGGTCATGGTTATTATCATTCTAATGTACCATATGCATATGGTAAAAACTAATGTAATTATGCATTTGTTGTTTTTTTTTTATTAAAAAAAAGATTAATATTAGAACATGCATTGTGTATACCCAAGCAAATCATCAACTTGGATAGAGATGACTGATCAGACCAATAGAGTAATACATTTGACTAACTCTATATTCATTTATCCAAATGAACCAATCAAATAATAGAGATTTAAATAGTTTATTAACGCCTACGTTTTCAGTCATATATATATAGAGAGAGAGGGAGATATATATTACCCTAACAAAATGACATGAACTATCCATAGAGGTTCCAATTTCATTAGTTTTATTAGTCTGGACAATTTGTAAAAAAATGCCTTGTTTACATACGATACTATTACTACAAATGATGAGGCTTATAATAATAATAATAATAATAATAATAATAATAATAGAGTATGACTCATTATTTGTAACCTTGGCTAATATTAGTAATAGTGGCAGTATGATTTTAGTACTGTGTATTATGATGGTACACTTTTTTCTTAATAAATGAAAGCAAAAAAATAACCTATTAGAAATGAAAATGAAAAAAAAACTCATCTTGACTAGTTATTCTCTGATGAGAAT
Source organism: Schistosoma mansoni (assembly GCF_000237925.1). Taxonomy (NCBI): domain Eukaryota; kingdom Metazoa; phylum Platyhelminthes; class Trematoda; order Strigeidida; family Schistosomatidae; genus Schistosoma; species Schistosoma mansoni. Next base: position 4,837,372 of record NC_031500.1, read on the forward strand.
CAATGTATTGGGTTGATGTTAGGGGAGGAATTTTCCGTATATGTGTATTTAGTGTAATAATGAGACATACACACACACACATACAAATAGTTCAGACTAATATTATATATGGTTGATTGCGCTATCATGTTGTCGTTCCTGTATTTTACTGTTTTTTTGTTCCACATACATACTGATTATTAAATATGATAAGATCAATAAAAAAATAGGTAAATAAAGGTGAACAAAGCATTCCTGTTTTAAGCAAAAATTAAAGTATGGTAGGGAAAAAAAACTTATGAACTATGGAAATATGTGTAGACTATTATTATCTAGTTTCCTATCTAAACAAAATGTACATACATCACATGAAGCTAGAAGGTCATCTTATTCTCAGTATCATCATGGTTGGTAGTAGTTAGTAGTTAAATGTTTAACAAATTTCCACAGATTCATCATGACTTGTCTTTTGTTTTCATTCTACATATTTACTTATACTTGCACTCTCCAAGATTTGTCGTGGTATTTAAGTAAATTCTCGAAGCCAACTACTATTGGACACACTAATAAGGGTTTTGTGCAAGTTACTTTACATAATGAACCTCTTAGTTATTTTTTACAATTATCACAGTCAAATTAACAAGATTGCAAAGAGTACTAGGTAAGAACGTGTCTACTATAAAAAGACCTTATGAATCCAGCAATTAAGTCGGAACTCTATGTTAGCCAATATGGCACATGTTTTATTCAACAATCATAGTTCTAACCATCTTCTAATTTTTACCTACGTGATAATAAGTTATTATTTGTACCACCATATGATTTTTCCTTACTATCTTCATGTTCGTCAAATGAACGACTGTTTCTCGTAATTCTGATCTATAACTCTTACTAATTTTCATCGATCTTCAAACTATTACGTGACCACATACAACTTTGGTTATCACCCAGTGATCAGTCCGCGAGAATGTCTCAATCAGTCGTTTCGTAAATAGTTCAATGATCATGCATACGACATATTTTTAGTTATTCTCCCAGTCTTATCGAAAACCGACATCCACAATTTCATGCCAATTTCGTCCAATCATTTAATATTGTATCAACTTTATCGTAAAGGAGGATCTTTCTGTCTCTGAAACTAATAGATTCAGTTGAATAATTTATTTATCCTGAATATTTGAGCTTTGGAATCTTTATTCTATTCAATAGTTTGATGCATCATATATTCTAAATAAAGTCACTAAAATTCTTAAGATATATATATTTATTGTGTAAAAGTGGACCAGTGGTTGTTAAGCCGTTTAATATCCAGCTACTTAACCACAGGTTCGAAACCTACTCCAATTCAGTTCAGTTTGGGGTAAGCTAAATAATCTTATCAGCCCTCGAACTTAAAGTATGGTTTAAATCCGAGTTCGCAAATATATACTCAATAAGTAGTTAATAATATTAGTAATGATAATAATAATAAATGTGACATGTATTTCATCAATAATTATATCTTTCCCATGAAAAATCTGTTTTTCTTTCCCTCTATTTGTAGAACATTTTCTAAGTGATTCAAATTCAGGTACGTCAACCTTGGACAAGCGTTATCAAGATCGTCGACGCCGTAATAATGAAGCAGTACGTCGCTGTCGAGAAAATAAACGTGCACGTCTACTTGGACGTACAGAAACTACAGAGAAATTACAAAGTGAAAATCGTTGCCTACGTAATGAATTAAGTGGTTTAAGTATGGAAGTTAAAGCATTACGCAAACTGCTTACAGTCGGTGACCAACAACAGGATGAACAAGAAAATACTACTACCATTACTACTTATAAAAATAATTGTATGAGTCGTAATACTAGTAGTAATGGTATGAATTATTCTGGTGACGATAATGAAATAAAGTTGCTTGAAGAAACAACAACAATAACAACATTGAAACATGATCAGAAAGAAGTTTCATTATCACCAACATCATCGTTATCACTACAACCACGACAACGACCACTGATATCAATTCCATCTTCAGATGGTGACAATGAAAAAGAAGTTGAGAATACTCTGATTTTTGATCATGAAACGGAAGTGATTGAAACTATGAATGATAATAATAATGAAAACACTGACGATGATATTGAAATGCCAACATTAACTACTATGAATGTGGATAATTATTCCTTGAATGATGATGATAATTTATTGAGGTCCCAAACACATACTGATCATCCTAAGAAATTATCATCCAATAACATCATGGAGACATCCTCATCAGATGATCAAATCAATAAAAATGTACAGGTTTTATTGCCGAATGAACATTCCCGACATATTGATGACTTATCACAAGAAAAACCAATTAATATTGCACAGTTGGATACAAACAACAATACAAATGATACTGTTATTACTACTACTAATACTACTAGCAATGAAAATATCAGTTCCTCTGACAGTAATAAAATGATGGAATGTACTAAAAGTGATAATGATAGTCGATGTGGCGTTGATGTTGTTGGTAACAGTATTAGTATTGCTGTTACAAATAATGGTGGGATCCAATCGACTGATTTATTAACTCATGTAAATAAAAATGTAAATGATAAACCGACAACTGTCATCTTACGTGGACGTCGACGTACATTGAAGACACCAATACATAATAAAAACGCTAAAACTAACATAAATCAAAAAAATCATTACGATGAGAAAAATACTACTGATACTATTGATAATATGGTTACTTCTAGTATTACTCAAACTACTGATCTGAATGATGCATCAAATACATCCATCCATAAACAACACACACCTTCCTGTAATACTGCTACTAACATCATATCAAGTAGTATATTATCAAAAAGTGAAAATTCTTACATTCTACCTGATAAATCAACTTATTTTCAGTTAACTAATGAATATTCCACAAGAAATTCAGGGAAAGAAGATAGTATTTTAACTTAGCATTTATTTGTTTGTTTTTTCGAAAAAAATTTAATTTACTAATGAAGTATTGTTTATAATTGTGAATTATATACACCCTCCTTCCATTCCGCCCCGTACCCTGACCTTCTGTTTTTCTCGTCTCTTTTGCCCTGTCTTTTTGTTTTGTGGTTTCGGCTATTGCCCACTAAATTCATCATCAGCACCTTATTTTTGTGATCAAAAGAAAATGTACAACTCATGTTTATTACACTGATTTCAAAGTTAGTATTCATGTTGGCGCCGATACCTTCTGACTATTGTTTTTCTGCTTATCTTTTTCCGATTGATCATATGCATTTATTCATGGAATTTATGCAATCATGATTCAATTTTCATCTATTTTCTTTATTTTATGAATTAATTTCTTCTACAGTTCATTCGCTCTTCTTCTTTGTCTTCTTACTTTTAATCTTCCTCTCTTTGATTTAAATCTTAGAACTCCAATTGAATCATCTGCTTATTGTAAAGTAAACATTGAAAATGCACATATTTTCAAATGGTGTTCTTATTATTTAATTGCTATATTGGTCAGTTAGTTTACTACTTTGTATGAGATCAGATAACACATAACATCATAGTCTTTGAAGATGACAATATCATCGATACCATATTGATTGACAAATAATAACCTTTTGGTACTCTCTCCTCATTTCTCTTAACTATAAAGGCAACATGACTACTCTCGTTATTCCTTACTGATTGACTATTCATAACTAACAATGGTAGCAGTAATAATAATAATAGTTTTCTAAATCGATATTCTTCTATTTGTATTCCAATTATTTATAATATGTATTTTTGTTTGTTTTTTGTATCATGTTGTTCGTTTGTTTATTGTTACGAGAGAAGGCAGTTTTTTTTTTAAAAAAAGTATTTTAGTAAATATACAATATACAGCATTGTTCCCGTTTATCCCATACTCCATTTTCTATTTCTGTGTATTTTTTCCCGTCCAAAAGATATTGCTTACACTTTCCATGACATGTAGGATGATGATACATTATCACTATTTATTGACTGGTTCAAGCTTCATCTATTGAACATTGGATTTTATTGTTCACATTTTGATCGGTTTTTATTTTTACGAAAACATTTGACGATATATATGAGTTGTTTTCCTATAATTTGATACTGTGTTCTTCACTTTATCATGTAGATTATTAAATTTTAACTTACCTCAGTGGCGATGGAGGTTGTTTTCTGCCCGTTTTTTTGTATCTTATACAGTACTGATGTAAATAATAATAATAATATTATTATTATTATTACTAGTCTCCTCTGTTTTTTTTTTGTTTTTCTACCTGTTATTTTTGTAAAAAGTGATTATCTTTGTACTCCGTCGCGCATTCCTCTACTCGTTATATTACATTGACATGTACATGTGTTTGTGTATGCTCAAATTCTTCCTATCTTTTGAATTCTTTTATCATTATCCCCTTTTCTTCAAAAGAATGTACGAACAATTTTCTTGTTTCCTTCAAGAATTAAGTTTTTTCTTTGTTGAAAGAGAGGAGGAGGTGAATTTAAACCGAAGTTCAATGGAATAACGACCTAAAGCAACAAATATTCTTCATCATTGAAAGTCAGCCACCAGCATTTTCTCTGTTTCTTCTATGTATCATGTTGTTTTTCCTTCAAATCCTCTGAAGAATACTATTCACTTTTTTTGGTGAGAATGGAGATAGCAATAATATTGATAAGTAAGCGCCAAATACGTTACGTTTCTTGTTTTATCTTTATGTCTTGTTTCTGTGTTTATGAGAATACCTTGCTAATATTCTGTTTTTGTGTTTAGAGTGTAAAAATGTAAAATAAATATATGTATGTCTGTAAAGTGTATCTAGGTGCACTGAAACTTTTATTGAATAATGACTATCCCACACGCACACACATACACATTGTTGACTACATAAAAGAATAACCCCATCGTTATTATTATTACTATTACTATTATTATTAGTGTATACCTACGAAAAGAACAATCTTATTATTGATAGTAATCATCATTGTGTAATAATTTTTTTCTAATTCTGAAGAGAAGACCAAACGTTACATTCCTATTATCTGATCATTTTTCCTCTGTACGTGTATGTATGTATAATGTATGTGTGTGAGGTCTTTCGACCTATTTATCAATACTACTACTATTTCAATCATTGCACATCAACCTCTATGTGATGAATATACTGCTCAAACGAAAAACAATGATAATTAACAACTAGGAGAGCTTAAAAGCTACTTAGGAAACTAAACAGAACTATATATGTATTCCACAAACAATTGTGAATTGATTTTTGTATTTTACATATTCATTACACAATCTTATATATATATATAGTGTCAATTTTAAATGTATTATTATGTGACATTACTATTACGATTATTATTATTGTTATTGTTATTATTATTATTACTATTCTTGTACACTTTTATGATTACTGATACCGAATTACAAGTCCCTGTCATTTTCTTATAGAGAAGAATTGTTTATGATCATTGTAAAAATAAAACAATCCATGCATTTTTCTTCACCGGTGTCTTACTATTATTACCATTATTATTATTATTATTATTATTATTACTATTACTATTATTATTTATGTGTTCATTGAGGATGGTGTGGATTATGCTGATGATGATGAAGAAGAAGAAGAAGGAGAAAAGAACAATAATTCTGATAAATTGACCTGGTAGTTTCTATTCTGGTCTAATCTTCTTGTTACTACTCAGCCATTAAATTTCCTTTTATCTTTTTCTAAGTTTAATCATTGTGCTCAATAACAACAACAAATAACGAAGGTTTTTTGCTGTTTGTACCATTCCTGTTTTATTACTCTTATTATTGTTATTATTACTATTGAATAATAAAGTTTTTTCTTTCGTTTTTATAACTTTGTTTGTGTTTTCTTTTCGTTGTTGTATATTTCAATTTATCGATAGTTGACCAAAAAAATAGGGTCTAAGCGAACCTAAGTTATTACCTATTATTATGACTATTATATTGACTAAAACATTAAATATTCAGAAGGGGTTTTGTGGAGATTTCAGTATTTTCATAGTTGAAATCATGAGTCAATTGAAACTAGACCATCATGGAAAACCTGGAAGCACTGGATGGCCGTTGGATACTGGCTCAGTGATCTATTGGTTAAGTGCTATGGCGCGAGACTGATAGGTCCTGGGTTCGAATCTCGCGAGTGCGGGATCGTGGATGTGCACTGCTGCGGAGTCTCATAACAGGACAAAACGGCCGCCCAGTGCTTTCAGGTTTTCCATGGTGGTCTAACTTTAATTGACTCATTATTTCAACTATTAAATATTCAAACATTAATTTTCTGGTTTGAATTCCTCGGTTCGCTCATATGTCGTTTTGTATAGTTTCCTATCGTTAAACTTCACACAAACAGTGAAGAGTAAAACCGATTAGATGAGTTTGTACTTAGTATATGAATTAAGAAAACATTAAACTTTTTTAAAATATTGAATTTTCATAGTTGAAAGCATGAGTCAATTGATGCTAGACCACCAAGGAAAACTTGAAAGCACTGGGCGGCCGTTTCGTCCTGTTGTGGGACTCCTCAGCTTCAATTGACTTACACTTTCAATTATGGAAATACTAAATCTCCACAAAAAAACCCCTGAAATATTAAATTGTCAATTCGAAATCTATTCACTTATTTCGATTAGTTTAGTCGAGTATTAAAGCTAATCCTCAACACCTGAAATTAAATTTTAAGTCAACTTAATGAATGTCTCTACTTGTTTTGTTAGATTGACTTAAAATGGGCGGAAAAATTCAACTCTTATCAACAATATTGGATAATGTAGAAGTATCAAAAATCTACAAAATTGACAAGTCTAATTGTGTTAGGAAATACCAATAAAAATAATCTATTTGGTAATTCCAGGTTTATGTTTTAACATGATACAAAGGGTGAGTATTGTTTAGAAAGATTTCAACAATCCTACTCCCATACTTTTGTCAAGAACAGTTCACTCATATCAAGATTAGTTTGGGAAGATACACAGTGCGATGAAAAAATCTTGACCATTTTTCATTTGAATTCTATTCGATTTAAATTGGAAAAAAATGATTTAATTAGCAATTCGAAGCATTCAGATCCTGTTGGCGAATATTGAATGATCGCTAGTTAGAAGTTAGCAGTCCAGTCAATCGACATCTGAATAATTTACATTCTTTTCGCTGCATATTGCCAGCAACCACTATATCTCTGATTAGGCCTTTTGTAACCTTTACAGCGAAAGGTTGTACACTTTTCAGAAATGCACCTGCATAGGTTGTGTGATTAATAGCCATAATGATGTAATAAAACAAACAAAATTAGATAACTTGTTGAAATATCTAGATGACAGGAGCAGGTTACCCAGATGTTTAAGTAGGCCGCCAAGAATATGTTGACATTAAAAAATAACACAATATCGAGTCATCTATTCAAAATGCCCATATGCTAATACCGGCCAGAGTTTTATTATCAGTCAACTGGTTTTACTATTACACTATATTATTTGAACCAGAGAATGTGATTTACTCAGCAATGATAATTAAACATTCTAAGATTGCCTGTTATTCATTTACGATTCAATGTAGTTTACACATTGGTAATAGAACACTAACATTTGCTCCCACTATCTACTGGGACTGTAGAATAGCCTCTGGTTTTTACTAGTTCTCCCGATGTGATGTCAGTTGAAGTTGTAATCTATCTTTAACTTGGAAAAATATCTCTCTAATTTCGATCTTATACTCAGTAGTGACTTATTTAATACTGAGGGTAGTCAGTGTACGTAAAGCATATAAAATTTGCAGTTTTTAGTGAATTTGAATTTAATATCGTTGGAGGAGTCCCCAAAATATCTCTTATCAAGTTCCTCGAGGTCCAGAAACACCAGGAAACTTTTTATCCAATCAGAGTTTAACAGAATCTTCTCAGAAACATCTGGAAAATACGGATTCACGTGCCACGGTTTTGGTTGAATATTCACCTACACTGTTACTATATTTGGTATGGTTCCAGAAATTTCCGGAAGCCCAAGATGAGATGTAATACTAAAAATACCCACATTTCTCTGTACATAAATTAACTTCGGGGTGAAACTTTTATTCACGTTTCACACTTTCTCTTTAGTGTTTCTGTTGACGTGTAGAAGTAGTTAAGGATGTCAGAACCGAATAGGAAAACAATTTAAGCATGTTGGTAGCATGACTTATCAAATATGAACACTAAACTAAAAAAATTAGTGTATTTTCTTCACAGTCTAATATCAGGAAAATAAATTCTGGCCATGTATAGAGTAATGGAGAGTTATCACATCGTTGTTTGCGATGGTTCAAAAGTGCACACCCATGATGTCATACGGAATCAGTTGCAGAATACTGACATATTATGCTAAGTACATATTGCTCAGTAGTATTTAAGATTTAAATGTATTCTCAAATTACGAGTAAGAGATCTTGATCGATTGAGTTCGAGGAGATTATCCCATTTTACGATTAACATCACAAACTGACCTTAGTTATTAGACTAATGAAAACTAGGGAGTATTGGACAGATGTTTCGTTCTAACACCTCAGCAGTGCGAATACACGACTCCACTGAAAATCGAACGCAACACCTTTAAGCCTCACATCGAGCACTGAACCTTTGGACCTTGCTTTGACTCCAGTGAGTCTATGGATTTGTGATGATACAAATTCCTCTTCTAAGACGAAACCACTGCCTAGTGAACTCAGTTATGTTAAATTGATGCAAGTATCACCTTATGGCAATGAGTAATGTTCTCTCAGTAAAAATTTACTGAGGTTGAAACTGCGAACTAACTGATGGTATCTTACTCCTATACAAGTAATGTTGTCTACTCAACGTCTGGAGTACTTGAGTTGTATCCATAACTAGATCATGGGTGTATAGTACACAGGAGTTCAATACTAAGACTACACCACTGTCTAGTCACCCCTAGTTTTCATTAGTTATCTTGTTAAAGTCAATTCATAACGTAATCCTTTTTTAACTTGACAAATAAGTTTCCACAAATCACTTAACCATCATATCATTAAAAACAGTTCTAATATAATGTGACTTTGTTATTATCCAGCTGTTCAATTTAAATAACACACTAAAACTACTTAATGCATTACAGTTCCATAGTGAGACAATGAAATGTCATTTCCCTTTTACAACTATTCATATAAATTATAAATTGAGATCAGATCATTTACTTTGATAATAAACAAATAAGTAAACATAATAGAGGTATGGGTTTTTTTTCTATACCAAACAAAATCAGTCTGAAATTTCTATTTACTAAAAGTCAGGTTAGAAAAATTTTAAAAAATTACATTATGCAAAACTGATTAAAATATATTTTACGACTATCATTCATATTTGTATGATAATAATAATAATACTAATAATAATCGTCATTATTATTAATTGATTTTCAAGTCAAAAAAATGCATAAGGATGTTTGAAGGTCGGGGTGGAGCACACTGGGATTGGTGGTGGTGGTGGTGGTGATAGCGATCGATGGGGTTAAACGATAAACAATAACTCAATCAATAAATGGGTGAAAAGTAACTCTTTATTATTTCATTTAATTGACATTATTATTATTATTATTAAATTTATTTAATTTATTCCAGTTGTTTTATAATTAATATTTTCATTTCGCCTAATTACAACCCAAAAAAACTTGATTAAAAAATGAAGATTAGAAAGAAGTACAATGTAATTATGGATAGGTGTGTGTGTGTTTTGTGTGTTGCTTAGACTAAATTATTAATATAAATGAAAGTGAATGAACAATGTAGAGGATTTCCTAAAAAAAAATTAATGAGTAAGTTTGTTAAGTTGACTTATTTGTTTTGGTTCAATGAATTAGTTACCCATCGATGTCATAGTAAGAGAAATACTGCACTGTATATCCTAACTCAACAGTCTAAAAATATTATGCCTTCTGGTATTCCTAAAGGTCTTTGGTTGAATCACTAGAAAGTGGTCTTGAGTACGCACTGATAAGGAGTTCATTATTAAAGCAGCATGTCTGTCCACTTTTTTGTGTTAATCCTCACAATCGTTCAGCTTAGGAATTTGTGAAATCGCGGAGAGTACTGTTACATTTTGGTCACTTAACTGAAATGTATTATAATCAGAGAGGGGTTGGGTGGATATTATAGTAATTTAATAGTTGAATTTTCATGAGTCAATTGAAGCTAGACTACCATGAAAAACATGGAAGCACTGGACGGCCGTTTCTTCCTAAATACGGTACTCCTCAACACTGCACCTCCCTGATCTCAATAACGCGAGATTCGAACCCAGAACCCATCGGTCTAGTGCGCAAACGGTGGCGCAATTTCGTGGATTAGTTGAGGTTAGACATTAACACCTCTGGATGCTGGTTCAGTGGTCTATCGGTTGACTGCTCTTGCGCGAGACTAGTAGGTCCTGGGTCCGAATCTCACGTAGTAGGATCGGGGATGCACACTTCTTTGGAGTCCCGCATTAGGACGAAACGACCGTCCAGTGCTTCTAGGTTTTCCATGGTAGTCTAGCTTCAATTGACTCATGAATTTAACTATGAAATCTATTAGTTTCCTTCTACAAATAGTCAGCGTAAAATAAGCCGATCTTTCAAATTTAATTCAACCTAATATCAAGTAAATTGACATACAAGTTATCTCAGCGGTCAAGTCTCTAAATATGACTGTAGTTACTTAAAAGAGAATGAATTTCTAGTGACGTAAATGATACACTATACTGGTTAGTGGCACTAACCGTTAGAATTTTTGTATGTAGAAGTATCTTACATCAAAATAATTATCATTTATTAAAAAATACTGCTCTGTATGAGTTAGATTTTAAGATTCTATTTTGAATAAAGCGAAGCCTTATTTTGAGATTAGCTGTGGAATTCAGCACGTGTGTTTTGTCCTATATGGAACTCTGAGTGTACGTACATTCAAGTGTTCATTTTTATATTGAGACTGGAATCCCATGCATGTCATTTAAACTTCAATGGATTGTTCGGTAGGCTCTGAAAGTTTAAGTAGCCACCAGGTTATCCAGCAAATATGGAAATATTCGGGATACAGATCTATGCAGCTGATGAATCTCGAATATCCAAGGTCCAAAGTGAAGTCGAACACATAACTTGGGTATCAATAAAACCGAGGGATTCATTTATCCGGCTCATATTGTCAACAGAAACTGACCGAATACCATTATGAACACCAACAACAAGATAATACGGAGTTTTATAGAGGAGAACTACAATTACTTTTCGTCTGAATAGCTACTGTTTATAGAACTGTTTTTCCTCTAAAATGAACAAGTCTAAAGCCACACAACTTCAAAATTATATTAAACTCTTCAGTAATCTGTTTATACGTTAATCTTGTTGAATTATGAAGCTGATCAAATCAAGGATGTTACCATAATGCTCAAACAACGTTGTCATGGAATAAAACGTTTTGCTTGAATTTAGATATGTGGTGTATTGTGTTCCAACACAATGTCTCAATGATACCATTCTCAAAATAAGGCAAAAAGATCCTAGAATGAAATTTATGTTGAGTCATACGTGTATACTGTTGAGGATTCACATGAAAGAATAAAACAAGTGTCTATAGACTTCTACTTTTTTAAGTATATGAAATGTATCTCTTTTCTTATTCATGTATGGTGAACTGTTCTTGGCTATAAAATAAACACTGTATAGAATACACGAGGTTACGAATTACCGGTTGTTACAAATGCTAAAAAGTAACTATACAATTAAGAGCAATAATTCAAGGATTTCTTAAAGATCAAAATTTCTAACGATAATGTTTACAATACTTAGGATTGATATGTTATCTTTGAATCAGTAAGTAACTTGAAGTGTCAAAGTTAACCAGTATTTCAGAATATAACATGTTCATTATGAAACTCAAATACTCCTTATATATGTAAAATTATTGGAAATAGTCAGAAGGAAATCCTATTTGATGTAGATTAATGCTCGTTGGTATAATGTCAACAAGACGTACTATAAATATTGAGGGAACTAGTGATCTTTGCGGAATTCAAACTTCTGTTACCCATCTTCATAGTCTGAAACATCAATGGACTAGTCGGTATATTGCTTATACCTTGCAAGAATGTAGTGTTTACAGTTGGTTGATCAGTGAGTAATAACCAATATCATATCTGCCTTACCCTTCGGTGCTGATCAAAATCTATCGTTCGAAACTATAAACTGGATATCACTGGTTCGAATCTGCCAGATGGAATAATTTCTCAAGATTGTTGGTACACCTTCTCAACGAGTGATAAGTAACACGAAACCTCGGTCAAACAGGGTTTCCTACCTACTATCTTTTACCATTCAATATCGAAACACAGTGCATACAATCTTAAACGAATTAAACTATTGACCATACTGCAAATTGATTTGATAGAATTGGATCGACTCTAAGAAACTGGCTAAACATAATATTAGTTACTTCTCATTGATCAATCCATGTAAACTACTCTTAGATAATCAGTATTAATTTTAGATTAAACTTTTATTTGGTGTCAAACCATGCTTCATTCTATTTAGATCTACTATAATATATATTTATGTATGTATATAAATGGGATGATGTGTAAAACAAATGAGGTCACTTTTCTTTATTTTGACCTATTTACTTCTAAAATAAAAAATTTTTCTACATAATTAATGTAACTGTTTATGATTACCATTGATGTCATCAGCTTCCAATTGTTTTGTGAACAAGTTTCATCTGGTCTCCTTTTTTTGTTTCTTCTCTCTTGGTCGTTTAACCATTCATATACATGCACACACACACACACACTCTCTCTCTGTGTATCTTACGTATATCCACAATCGCTGTTATTTTTTTGTTGGTAATATGACATTGTAATCAGTTATCATGATAAACTGCTCAAATTCATGATTAGATAAGTTAGAAATTTAATCATCATCATCATAATAAGGATTTTATAAAAACGGATAGAAAAACAAAATAGGGTGAGGTGATACAGGTTGTATCATTTTTATTAGTTTCTCTCTTTTCTTTTTTCTCAATCATCACCTTCCTTTTCATGTTCATCCATCATTACAAAACATTAGAAAAAAACAAACACATTTCATGTACCAGAGTACACCATTGACCTAAATATAATAATATACGTCACAATCATCTTACCCACAATATGTTATATAAATGAATAGTAATAGTAATAGTAATAATAATAATAATAATAATAATAAAGAATCATTGAATCCATTGCAAAAGAGGTGATTGCATGTATCATATTGTATCAAGATTCTTTATGTTTTCTATATCATATATTGTTAATAATAATGATAATGAATAGACTTTTTTATATTCTTATATAAAATAAACAACAACTCTCTTGTAATATCTAGTTCAGTTCATTGCTACTCCTCCTTTCACTTATTAAGTTTCTATCTTGTAATACATAGATTGTATATGTGTTTGAGCACATCATATATATGTGTGTGCATGTGTGTGTACACGTCTATGCAATAATAAGTGACTTATAGACATATGACTTTAGTTTTATCATTTGACCTTTACTAGTGAATCTGTGTTACATTCATTGTTTTCAAGTGTGTGTGTGTGTGTGAGAGAGAGAGAGTAATGGTAAAGTTAAGTTTATAATTTTAAAAAACCATCATCATCATCATTAGTATCAACATCAGTAACAGGGATTGCATGTATAGTATGTTTATACTTGAAAACACCATTGAACAACTTTTTTTTATAAACCAATTTGTTACATGAATAGATACCCATAATTTTCATTTTATTCATTGACTAATTTGCATCAAAAAAAGTTTTTTTTTTATTCCTTCATCAAAACAAAAAAATAAACATTGCAATCAGTTACTAGATTTCGTGATATTTCATTTTTGATTTTTAACATACAAGAAAGAATAAAAAAAACACCCCCACCAACACTACCACCACCACCACAATAACAACAGAATACTCAATTTGTATGTGTCGATTAATTATGTGTTATGACCTATTTTATTGAAATGTCATATTTATTTTTTAATTTTTGAATAAATTATTATTATTCTTTTTTTAAAATAAAGTTTTGGATATATTAATAATAATAATAATTTCCTTAATGGTGTATCCATACCTTTGTGTGTGTGTGTGTTTTGTAACTATGATAAGTTAATGGAGTAAAAAGAAAACAATAACTCAAGTCGATATTTTTGATAAATAAAGATGAGTTAAGTGGTTAATTAGCATATATTTTTTTGTTGTTGATAAGAAAATGCATATGTCTACTTACTACTTATTGAGTTCGAGATATTCCTAAAGTTATGGTAAAAAGTTGTAACAGATGGAAGGAAAGTGTTTCAACATATCTAGAGTGAATTAGTTATTACTAACAAGGTTGGATGATAATCATGGTACATCACAAATTGTTTGAAGTTGGATGCTAACTCAGTGATTGTTATGGTTAGGTAATCGCAGAGAGATAAGAATCTCCAGAGCTTAATAATTGGTAGGGTCGTGGGTGTGTATCACTGAATAGTCCGATTAGACGAATTAGCTGTCAGCAGTGGCTTGCCTTTTCTTACTATTTAGATATTTTAACAAGTTATCGGTTTTTCTTGTTTGTTTTCTCACATCATTATGTCTATTAATCGCATAACCTATTCAAGTGTGTTTAAGGAAAGTTCACGACGTTTCTCTATACAAGTCGCAAAAAAGTCAAATCACAGACATCGTGGTTGCTGGCAATACGTATTGAAAAGAATGAACATGATCCAGCGTTTCTCCCTAGTAGTAATGCTTCAGACTATAAAGCTGAGTGACACGCGCTCAAATCACACCAGGAGTATCAGTCCCTCGAAGATTTCAGGTACGCCTTGTTGATGATTACCACCTAACAAGAAGTTTAGGTCAAACAGGGTTTCCCGTCAACCTCCTAACAGCATATAGAGGGCTGTGGATCTACATTTTGATCTTGAATTCACTTTTTTTCAAAGAATATCGTAACTCTCTAGTATAATATCTCGGACTCATTTCGAAAAGTTTCCAGTTGTTATATAGTAAGCATTTCAACTGTAATAAAATACACCAGATTATTTTGCTTCAGTATATATTCATGCCCCCAAATGCCCTGGTACGGTCAAGAGTGGGGAGAGTCCGCTCTCCCTCGCGAAATGCTCTCACATGGCCACGCGTATATAGCCTCTGCCAGGGAAGTCCTACTCACTGCCTTCTCGTGGCAGGGGTGTTGTTTACGAAAGTGAGAGGACGAAAAGCGAATGCCTGGCGCTTTAACCGGGTTGGTGGACACGGAAAGTCCACCTAGGGGAGTTGGACTCCAGTATCCTGAGGGAACAAATGGCGTATGAACCAATTGTTGGTCACCGGCTACCATGGGACTTCATCTCCTCACGATGCTCCACTGCCTTGTGGATCAGACCTTTAGGTCAAAGGCTCGGGGTGTGTCCCCCTAAGAAAACCACCTGCTTGAGTTTGGGCATCCGAGCAGTATCACAGCCGACACACAAATAAATGAAATGATGACTTCTACTGACAATACTACTCTCGCTCCTACTAGAAACAAGACAATTTACATTATTATTATTATTATTTACCATATCACTTATTCACTCCCTTTCATTCCCAATTTTTGTATCCTTCCTTTCCAACTTATGCAGCGGCTCGCTCATGGTGGAAAATCTGTTCTATCTAAACGATCTCTAGTCACTGTCTGATCGAAAGTGAATGCTTCCACCGATTACGAATACTGAAGCAGTCTTTCTGAAACCACGTACGCCGTTCAAGCTGGCTTCCTTCAACGTTCGCACACTAATGCAGATCGGACAACAGATGGGGCTGGCTATGTCTTTAGAAAGTCTTAATGTTGATGTTTGCTGTCTATCCGAGACCCGTATTCAAGACTCTAGTTAAGTACTACAAATTCGCTCTCCATCTGTCGCTTCGAAAAGCTTGTTTCACGTGCGCTTATCCGGGGACTCTGTGGCATCTTCGTCTGGTCTTGCTGGCGTTGGTGTTGCACTAAGCGCTAGAGCTGAGGCAGCACTAATCGATTGGATCCCCATTAACAGTCGGTTATGTGCTGTTAGATTAGAAAGTTCCATCAAAGTGAGAAGAAACCGGTGTGAGAAACCATGACTTCTCGTCATCTCCGCCTATGCCCCGACAGATTGCAGCCCGGATGCAATCAAGGATGAGTTTTACCACCAGTTAACTGTTCTTCCCCAGAAAGCGCGTTCGACAGATATTGTAGTATTAGCCGGAGACTTGAATGCTCAGGTCGGGCGTCTAGGCACAGAAGAGAGTCGTTTAGGTGGCCGATGGGGACTTGTTGGTCGCAGGACAGATAACGGGGACCGTTTGCTGCAACTGTGCACAGACCACAACCTGTTTCTGGCTAGCACTAACTTCCGGCACAGTCATCGCCGGTGTGCCACCTGGTGTCCTCCCTCTGCATCTCAAGCCTGGACTCAGATTGATCACATCGCGATCAGCTACCGCTGGCGTGGTTGTGTACAAGACTGCCGCTCCTTTTGGAGTACCTATCTGGAGTCTGATCATGCCCTGGTCTGTGCCAATCTTACCTTACTTTTCAGTGGCCGAAGGATTGATCGCCATCAACGGATCGATGTTAGTAAACTGGCTGCAACTCCTGTTGCAAGTAAGTATCAAGCGGAGCTAGCCTCTAGGCTAGCTACCATCCCACCGAAAAGTATAGATGAGCATTGGTTGCATCTTCACGACGCCATGAAAATGGCGAGTAAAGCCGCTTGCGGCTTCGCGAAACGTCCCGCTTACAAGCACTGGGTTTTTTCTGGCTCCTTACAACTGATGGAAGCCCGTCGGTCTACTCCGGGTGACCGTGAGTTTGACCACAAACGAAGGCTGTTACGTAATGAAATCGGGTAAAGCTTGAGTAAGGACCGAGAAGCTTGGTGGTCGGAGCGTGCTAATGAGATGGAAGCGGCAGCTGCATCTGGTAACTGCCGGAAGCTCTTCCAACTCATCCGAGCCACTGACAGCAAGAAGTCTGGTGTGAGTGAAACAATCTACGAGGATGATGGGATGCCAATCACTAACATCTCTCGACGTCTTGGACGATGGGCGGAATTTTTCGAAGGGCAGTTCAACTGGCCTGCTGCTCCGGCAACATCGATCAAATTGTCCTGTCCTCCATAGCCGGTGACGACTGATCCACCAAACGAGGCGGAAGTCCGCAAGGAACTCCAACTCTTGAAGCGCTACAAATCACCGGGCCCAGATGACTTACCTCCGGCTCTTTTTAAAGATGGTGGTGACTTTCTGACTAAGGAATTGACTGTGTTGTTTGCAAAGGTTTGGGAGCTAGAAAGTGTTCCAATATTGTGGAATGAGTCAATAGTCGTCCCTATCTTTAAAAAGGGTTCACGTCGTTCCTGTAACAACTATCGGGGGATAATTCTACTTCCGATTGCGTCCAAACTATTAGCCTCCGTCATACTTCGTAAGTTGTTTAAAGCCCGAGAACGATTTACTCGTGAGGAGCAGGCTGGTTTTCGTTCAGGTCGAGGATGCATTGATCATATCTTCACCCTCCGCCAAATGTTAGAACACCGTCATACTTATCGCAGGCCAACAATCGTAGTGTTTCTTGACATGAGGGCTGCTTTCGATCCGTTGGACAGGACTGTTCTCTAAGATTGTCTATTGAAGAAGGGTGTGCCTGAGAAGTTCATTAACATCTTAAAGGCCCTGTGTACGAACACCTCAGGCAGAGTGAGGGCATACAACCACCTTTCTCCCTTGTTCCATTCGAGCAGTGGGGTTAGGCAGGGTTGCCCAATCTCACCATTCCTCTTCATCTTTGCCATCGACGACATCCTGGAAACAACTCTGCTGGATGTTGGTAATGGTGGTGTGGATCTGTTGCCTGGAGGAAGACTTCTCGACATCGAATATGCGGATGATATTGTCTTACTGTGCGATAATGCTCAAGCCATGCAATCCGCACTCAACCAGTTGGAAATCAGTGTCGATAGGTACGGTATGTGCTTTGCACCTTCGAAGTGTAAAGTACTTCTACAAGGCTGGCAGGATTCTAATCCTGTACTCACCCTGAGTGGTGAGCAGATTGAAGTAGTCGAGATTTTCATGTATCTAGGTAGCTGCATAAGTGCTGGTGGTGACGTCAGTGAAATCGATTCACGTATAATGAAAGCCAGAGCGGGTTATGCCAATCTGGGCCATCTTTGGCGCCTTCGTGATGTTAGTCTGGCTGTAAATGGTCGGATCTACAACGCGTCGGTGAGAGCAGTTTTGCTCTATGCTTGTGAAACCTGAACTCTCTCAGTTGAGGATATTAGATGACTCTCTGTGTTCGATCATCGTTGTCTCCGAAGGATTACTGACATCCAGTGGCAACACCATGTTAGTAATGCAGAGGTTCGGCATTGTGTGTTCGGGCGCAGAGACGATAATTTAATTGGTGTCACCATCTTGAAACATCGACTTCGGTGGCTTAGACATGTTCTACGAATGTCGTCCCAGAGAATTCCTCGTCGTGCATTATTTGCCGACGCTGGGGCTGGTTGGACAGAACGAAGAGGTGGTCAGTGTATGACATGGTGTCGTGGTATGAAAGAAAGCTGCAAAGGGCTGGCTTCTGTTGGTCCTTCCCTGGGGTCCGAGAGATGGTGCAACACAGTGGCTAGAGACGTTATCAGATATGGCTCAGAATAGAAGCCAGTGGAGATCCTGCTGTAACCTTCTTTTACTTTCTTCATAAAGAGTGGTTATAACTTCCTTAACTGAGAGAGTTCTTCTGGTCGTACATTTCTGTTTCCCCACTATTATTCTTATTATTACACTAACATACACTAATCTGTGGTTGTTATTGTTCTTCACTTTTTTCTTGTAGGCACCTTACCCTCCCTTTTCTCTTCATATTCTCATTGTTTAGTGTGGCGCATATATATCTGGTGCCCCCTTGTACCAATATTTGTGTTCAAATAAATAAATAAATAAATACATCACCATAAACCATTTACTAATTTAAGATAAAACGTTTAACTACTTGTAAGTAGTCACATACTCTATCTAAAAATGTCTTGTGTTTCTTAAAAAATTCGGGAAAATTGTACATCAAATCAACAAGTAAAACTTATTAGGAATTATTTTCAACAATGAAATAAAGAGATAAATTAAAAGTTTTGGTTGGTTTCAGGAGACTTCATTGAAAATGGATCTTAGACTAGTAGGTGTTTTCTCTAACACTTTAATTAACCTGGTTTAATTCGTTAAGCATTTTAATTTTTTACTAAATAACTTCCCTGAAGTTATCAGCAACATTCTCATACCTACAAAGTATGTTGTATCCAGCTATTTTGGCGACTTTTTCTCGTTTATTCAGTATATACTGTATGTTCAAGTGTTATTTTCACTAAAGAATACAATTCCATCCATAATATTCACTATTTTTGTATTTTCAATTCAATGTATTGGGCTACCCTACACTGAACATGTTTTGAGCAGACAGTTGTTGATAATTCAACAGTTCAAGTATAATTTTATGTAAATGAATAAAATTAATTAATTATTTCACTAAAAGAGATAGAGTTATGAATAGTGCTAAATAATACTACTACTAAATAAGGAAATAAATTAATCTTATATAGTTGAAATCATGAGTCAATTGAAGCTAAACCACCATGGAGAACCTAGAAGCACTGGACGGCCGTATGCTCACTAGTGACTGGCTTCAAGAGGTATTTCTTGGAGTTCTAGTGAGAAGCAGTAACCAGTGGAGTTCAACCAAGTCTGTTGGGAGATATCAACTCACTGAAGACAATGGTGAATGGCTGCTCAATTTCGTGGATCGGTTGAAGTTAGACATTAACACTGTCGAACGCCGGCCGGCTCAGTGGTCTAGTGGTTAAGCGCTCACGCGTGAGACTGATAGGTTCTGGGTTCGAACCTCGCGAGGCGTGATCGTGGATGCGCATTGTTGAGGAGTCCTACGCTAAGACGAAACGGCCGTCCAGTGTTTCCAGGTTTTCCATGGTGCTCTAGCTTCAATTGACTCATGATCTCAATTATATAAAATTACTAAAATCTCCACAAAATCCCCTTCTGAAAATAAATTAATCGTTTAAAAATACGAAGTTATATCAATTTGAACTAAGAAAATGATATGATCCATTTAAACTGGAAAGAGAACTGTATAACATGGATAGGTGTGTATGTTTGAGTACATGTTTATGATATGGGGTAGGGTCAATAATCAATAAAAAAAAACATTTATCATTCAACTAAACATTCGTATCTACAGAAATTCTCTCAGTAAACTAGACAAGCTGTATTGAAATTTATAGTACATTTTCTGTACTATGAAATAAAACAATAATAACATATGATTAAAAGAAAGTAACAATAGTCAGCTTATTTGTTTTCTTTGAAAGTTTAGAAGTCTTTTTGTTATTATTAATGATAAAATTATGACGTTTGACGACCACACAAACGCATACATAAAGCTACATAGATCTCTCCGGACTACACCACAGAGAACCAGATAGATTATATTTGCATCAGTAAAAGTTTCACATGGTCAGTCGAAGATATGAGAACCAGGAGAGGAGCTGACATAGCTTCAGATCATCTCAATAGGAATCCCTGCAAAAGATTGAACAAAGAAAAAAACAAGAAGACAGAATTTAACAATAGCCAAACAAGAACAGAGAAAGTCGAGGCACAAGCTGAATGCACAGAAGCAAACAAGCAAATGAAGAAGAGCATTGGAGTCAACTAGTAGAAATACATGGAAAAATTTTCGAGAAAACATATGAAACAACTATATGATACAACGAAGAAACTGACAGGGAGATATAGTAAACCAGAGAGACCAGTCAAGGACAAAGAAGGAAAGACAATCACGGAGATTGGAGAACAAAGGAAAAGATGGGAAGAATATTTCGAGGAACTACTGAATAGACCAGCTCCATTGATCCACCGGACATCGAAGCAGCACATAGACCTTCCTATACATGTCACACCACTAACGATCGAAGAAGTCAAGATGGCATTTAGACAAATCAAAAGTGGGAAGGCGGCAGGACCTGACAATATACCAGCAGAAGTCCTGAAGTCAGACGTTGAAGTAACAGTAAACATGCTTCACCTTCTATTCAAGAAGATTTGGGGGGAAGAACAAAATCCAACGGACTGGAAAGAAGGATACCTCATCAAGATACCAAAGAAAGGAGGTCTGAGCATAAGTGAGAATTACAGAGGCATCACACTTTTTTCAGTACCGGGAGAAGTTTTCAACCGAGTTATGCTGACCCAGATGAAAGACCCAGTATACACCCAACTTCGAGATCAACAGGCTGGATTCCACAAGGATCAGTCGTACACAGACCGAGTTGCGACACTACGGATTATCGTTGAACAATCATCTGAATGGAATTCATCACTATACATCAACTTCCTTGATCATGAGAAAGTAATTTGACAGTGTGCATAGGAGGACCTTATGGAACTTTCTCCGATGCTGTAGAGTAACCGATAAAATAGTCAACATCATAGGGCATTCATACGACAGACCACACTGCAAAGTCGTGCATGGAGGACAGCTGACACATTCATTCCCAGTGAAAACCGCTGTTAGACTAGGCTGTCTACTTCCCCCTTTATCTTTCATCTGGTGGTCGATTGAATTACGAAGACCTTCACATCTAAGGAGAAGCACGGAATACAATGGACAGCTTGGATGCAACTAGAGAATTTGGACTTCACAGATGAAGGAGACCTTCTGTCCCATCACATATCGACAAATGCAGGTCGTGACAAACTGTGTAAAAGCAGCCTCTGCAGCTGTAGGCCTCAACACATATAAAGGAAAAAGCAGGATCCCCAAATACAACACAGAGAACACCAACACTATCACATTTGATAGAGAAATTCTAGAAAAGATGGAATCTTCCACCTATCTGGGAGACATCATCGATGAATAAGGAGGATCTGACACAAATGTGAAGGTGAGGATTGGCAAAGTAAGGACAACATTCCTACAATTGAAAAACATATGAAACTAAAAACAACTAACAACCAACATCTAAGTCACAATCTTCAATACAAACATCAATGCAGTTCTACTGTATGGTGATGAAACTTGAAGAAGAACTACTACAACCATCATCAATAATGTACAAGTATTTATAAACAATTGTCTACACAAAATAATTAATGTCCGTTGACCAGATACTATCAGCAACAACCTACTATGGGGGAGAACAACCCAGATCTCAGTTGAAGAGGAAATTAGGAGAAGACAGTGATAGTGGATAGAACACACATTGATAAAATCACCAAACTGCATCACGAGACAATCGCTAACTTGAAATTCTAAAGGGAAATGGTGAAGAGGAAGGCCAAATAACACAGTACTCCGGGAATTGGAAGGAGATATGAAAAGGATGAATAACAACTGGAAAGAACTTGTAAGTATTGTGCAGGACGGAGTTGTATTGATAATGCTGGTGAGCGGTCTATGTTTATCCACGAGGGTTAACAGGTATAAGTAAACAAGTAAGCAGATAAAACATAAGAGAGTTTTTATTGCTTTCTTGACCTCGAAAAGTCAATGAAAACTGAAGTATTCAAATGTGTACACTTATTCACAAAACAAGTAGAATATTAAGCTTTGTATAAATAACCTTAATTAACTTATAATTTCATCCAGTTTCTTCTACGTTACTTACTGTATATAGTCATGTACAGGCTAGATTGGAGATTATTATCTTCATTGAAAATGTCCCTAAATTCTGATCCATCATTTGAAACCATATTGATAAACATAGAACAAAATAAACCAATGAACCGATTAGTCTCATTTTGATTGGTCACCTAATAGAACATATTCAAAGACAATATTACTTTATTGTTCTCCATTACTATAATAAAAAATGGTTACTACCTTTTCTTTTTCTCTCCTTTATTTGAATACTAATTTTATCCTTTGTTGTTTTCGTTCCTTTTTTATTCTTTACGTAGTATATGTATACTACTCGTATTATATATTCAATTTATGGTAGATACATTTGGTAAGTCTGTTGATTTAATCAAGGCAACATTGATCATTATACCAATGAGTCAGATCTATACTGTGAATTTTAAAGGACATAAACACTCAGTTTTGTATTTATCTCAATGACTTGTACCAAAAAAACCCCGGCCTAACGTAAGAAAAATTAATACAATGGACTTTGTTGAAAAATGATGATGATGATTTACATTATTTGATCTCTAAGTCGTTGTGTTCGAGGTGATGGTTATCTAGTTCTTCTTATTGTTGGTTGAATTCTATCGAGCAATTTGCATTCTGTTCTATACTACTAGTCTAAGAGATTTAAAATCGCGTACATAATATTTAAATGTTAAGTGATTGGAGATACAATACACTGTATAATCGAAATCGTAGATGTATACATATTAAGAAAAGATGATTAAACCAAATGAATAATTAATTGAAGTTATGTAATTCATCATTCAGTTTCTGTTTGATAACAAAAATGAAATCATGAATTTGTCATAAAAGTTGATGGTTACATAATTGAAAAGTTTCGAAATAAAACGAATTCTTATTCTGTTAAACAGATGAGATTTTGAATTTATTCTAAGAACAATAATTTATAGAATAATGATTAATACATGTTATTTAATAAGATTAGGATTTCTAATAATATTCATTCATCCGATTGACTTCAGTTCGTAATTCGAATTCATGATCAGCTTACTTATTTACTTACTCCTATTAACCCTTATGAAGAAACATAGACCGCTCACCAACATTATCAATACAACTCCGTCCTGCACAATACTTACAAGTTCTTTCCAGTTGTTATTCATCCTTTTCATATCTCCTTCCAATTCCCGGAGTACTGTGTTATTTGGCCTTCCTCTTCACCATTTCCCTTTAGAATTTCAAGTTAGCGATTGTCTCGTGATGCAGTTTGGTGATTTTATCAATGTGTTCTATCCACTATCACTGTCTTCTCCTAATTTCCTCTTCAACTGAGATCTGGGTTGTTCTCCCCCATAGTAGGTTGTTGCTGATAGTATCTGGTCAACGGACATTAATTATTTTGTGTAGACAATTGTTTATAAATACTTGTACATTATTGATGATGGTTGTAGTAGTTCTTCTTCAAGTTTCATCACCATACAGTAGAACTGCATTGATGTTTGTATTGAAGATTGTGACTTAGATGTTGGTTGTTAGTTGTTTTTAGTTTCATATGTTTTTCAATTGTAGGAATGTTGTCCTTACTTTGCCAATCCTCACCTTCACATCTGTGTCAGATCCTCCTTATTCATCGATGATGTCTCCCAGATAGGTGGAAGATTCCATCTTTTCTAGAATTTCTCTATCAATTGTGAATAGGTTGGTTCATTATCAGCTATTAGGACATAAACAACTAACATACAAATCAGATTAAATCTGGTAAATAACACATTAATGTATAAAATGTAGATGAGATGAAAATAATCTGAATAACTGTAATTTAATACATCGGTTGATCTAGGTAAGTGAGATTCAGGACTACATTCAAACTAATAGTTGACACAGATAAATTATCATTTGTCGATTTTAGTGACCTATGAACATTGGTTAGAGGCTACATTAAGGAGATATACATAAACAAAAGAAATCCATTGGATTAATGAAGAAATTAGTTGGTAAAAAAGAAAAAAAATTATGCACAACTCATTATTTTACACAAATCACTTCAGTTTATTAATATCGATTTCTTAGAATAATACATAGGACTTCATCCTTAGCTTGTACCCTAATCTCTTCACTATATGAAGATTTAAGGTATTTTCTTTGACAATATGAATCACATCTCAACAATACTTGTTCAATTGTTGAATTATAAATGACTCCTTATATATGGAGTGGTGTCTGTAATCGTCTGATCGATCAAGTTTGAACAGTTCCGATCACAATCAAAGTGTAAATTGACAGAGTTAATGCATTTCAGATATGGGTAATCGATTTGTGTAGTGATTTTCTTCACACGTATTTTCGAAAACAGATTTATGTTACGTACTAATAATAAGTAGTACATCTTATTTAGTTAAATGTATGTCAGAACCTATACTACCAAATATTCACGTATTTATCAACATCATCCAGTACTAATGTTAACATTCACTCACCAAGGAAGTTTTCACGTCTTACATTTGAGAAGATAAGCTAGTAAGACTATTGGTGTTAGAGTTCAAATAAAATCAATTAACTGATACACTGTTTACGCGGGATATTCATTCTTCTGTAATGTCCATGAAAAATCAACATATCACTGGTGATAACGATTCGCAGTATGTATGATAGACTTGTTGGACATCATAAAACAGGTATAGGACAGATGAAAGCCGACTGGCCAATTCCCAACCTTCTGTGTGTTATGGGTGAGATGGTAGTTATCACATAGTGAAGTGATAGGTAGGATGTGACGAGCATGTATTGAAGTGAAAATGACGTGGACGAACTGGACGGATGGACTCGTAAGTAAATATGATGTGTGTATTGCGTTGGAATAGTGATTGAATTGATTGTAGTAAAGTTGAGGACAATATGAGTGAGTATATTGTGCTTGTGAGGAAATCGAGAGTGATAGAGCAATAAGAAGGGAGTCGCTATTGGCCATGCTGACGCCATGCCACTATCGTCAAAGTAGACTGGGTAGGCTTGCAACTCCCTCCACCCATATCGGTGTGGGCAGAATAAATATAGAACAGTAAATCGTATATCGGTAGTTAATTGTTCAAATGAAAACTTATGATAAAAGAACATGAATGTGTATGGTCTAGTTACTCAGTAATTATACGAGAATATATATAATAATAGTCTGTAAATAATTCTTAGAAGTTACCCCTCATTTATTTTTCGTTTGAACTTAACACCATGTATTTAGTCAACAGCCGTAAACCGTTTCTAAAGTGTAAGTTAATACAGTTAATAGAAAGAAGCACAATAGTATTCACTTGCAAAATGAACAGTAAACACGCACATCGAATAGTAGAAAGGACACAATAAAATTAATCAATAACAAGGGTTAGTCATGCTTAAGTAACTAGTGCAATTTGATGACTGGCAATTAAATAAAAAGGGTCAGGGATAATAACCAGTCTGGGATTAAATGAGTCTTTTGTGGTGGGCGTTTAACTCACAAATTATTGGTTTATTTTCTCTTATCGATTGAGATTAACATGGAATGTCCTGATGGTGTGAGAGACCAGGACAGTCAATTTGTTTCAAACAGACACTCGTCACTAAGATCACGACAATGTGAGGTAGTAGTAGGGATGATTTAATTCTTAGATGGGGTTAAAGGACACGCTATTGATGTATAAGTAAGATTAATTCTGGTGCCATTATGGAATTTTTGCAGTATAATCCACTCTGGGAGCAGGCAAACCAGCTGCTCGTTGAGAAGGAGTTTCCAAAAATAAAACAAATTTTGCGCAAACTATCAGAATGCGTCACATGGAAATCCCTAATTTGGTTTTCCTAAGGAAAGAGAAACAGAGTTAGACCAGATAACCCATGGGCCCGGGAGTCGGAGGCAGACATCAAGACTATAGACACCTTTTGTCAGCTGGAAAGGAAAATCCGGGATACATATACTTAGAGATCCCTAGTGAGTGGACTATGCTTCATGAAGGGTAGAACGCCTAATCATATCAGTTAGTAAGAACACTAGTGACTTTTACAACATACTAAACTTATTTGAAACATTTTACATTTGACGTTTTTCGAGAAACTGATCATTTCTGAAACGGATTGAACTTCAATACAAGTGACGACTAATCATTCCCACTAATTCACTCAACAATATGCATATAAAGTATATGTATATAAAGTGCACATAACGAATAGTGATCATTCACTAAGGTCATTGGCAGTGACAACAAACGTTTCTCACTCATAGTTGAAAGCGTGAGTCAGTTGAAGCTACACCACCATGGAAAACGTGAGAGCACTGGACGACCGTTTCGTTCTATTATGGGACTCCTCAGCAGTGCGCATCCATGATCCCGCACCCGCGAGATTCGAACCCAGGACCTACCAGCTTCACGCCGGAGCACCCACCTTACTATTTTATGTTGTGATAGTATAGTAAATGACATATGCAAGTCAGCCCTCTCGTCATTTAAAGAATGGGCGGGTTAATGAATTCCAACTGATATTATTGTTCATCTTATGTCACAATGCGGCACAAAAAATTATTCTTAAAGGGAGGGAGATGTAAGAGGTAACCTAGTAGTCAAATTGATAACACAATACCTATTAGCAATTCTATTCATTGCCATGATGTTCAAGTATAAACTTTTGTTTTAAAAACAAATTTTTACTGTTATATATCGTAATAACGAGTTTGGTCACATAATAAATATTTATTTATTATCAATATATTACTAAAATAGCATTTAAGTAGGACGAAATGAAAAAGATTTTTAAAAAACCTTCAACAAAACAACAACATTATTTGCAGTATGAAAGCTAAATTCAAATGAAACAAATAGGATTGTATACATAAAGCAAGATAAAATATAGTGAAGATAACCATATACGGGCAGTCATCGTTCACTGGTTCTGGAAGGGAAAACTATATTTCATATATCAAATTAATTTCTCGGAGTCTGAATCAATAATTTACTTTTTTTCAGAAGTGTACTATCATTTAATCGTGAATTCATATTCTGCTATCCATTTTATAAATAAAACCAGTCAGGAATCCCAAGCGAGAACAGGAATTTCACTTTTAGTTTCCGATTGTTGCTTTGATTATTCAACCATTACTCCTTTTACATCACTGTTATATCCCCTGGTGAATTATGAATGGTAACTCTAAGGCCTATTTATCGACCAATGTATTATGCCTATTTCCTATTGTACAATTGTTACGTAACTAAACTATTCATATTCGTGTTTCTCTTATCATTAGCTTTATTTTGATCTTTGATTTATTATCATACGATTCATGAGTTATAATCAGTTTATTGATTACTTTGGTTTGTATAAAAACTCAGTATGTTTGTAAATAATGATTCATATTGCCGAGGCTGTTATTTGTGTTCTGGACTTAACGGGCTGGGCTGGGCTGGGCTAGGCAGATAGGAAGGACCGAGTAGTACTCAAGACTGCTCGTACGATTTCAAGTATCATTTGCGTCCGATCAGTAAAATCCACTCCTCTCTAATTGCACGTTATATATATTACGAAGCCATACGTTATAACAATCACTATTAGCATATGATGGGTCAATAAACACTGATCGGTTAGATTATATTTGAGTGCCTTTCATGTGCACGATCAGATCATAAGATGAATATATATATATATATATATATATATATATATATATATATATATATATATATATATATGTAACATTCTGTTTCATTGCGTTAATTTCTCACCTATCTCAATATGACTGACTACGATCCTTGTATGATGACCACAAATATATAATTTTGATTGAATATACCTGTTAAAACCCTAATGCAGTCATATTTTTTACTCCAAGTCAGCAGATCTTGTGGTGGTTTCTGTCACTGGAAGTCATACCAAATATGTACGTAAGTCTTGTTATGGTTTTATACTCGAATACTACTGGTCGAGTCAGAACTTATAGAGAACTGTTGTCAGAATTTATAGCATCAAGTGTTGTTCACTGGGGTTTCCATAAATATTCTTTTAGAGAGAACATTTTCTACGTTCGTGTTTTCTGGGATCAGTCTTTCACCAGGGAATTCATTTATTGGCTTAGAATAGACGAAAGACATGCTTCTGTTTGGGGAGGACCCTGACAAAATTGCAGTCTTCTGATTGCTTTGAGCCATAGTGCAAGGATGTGTTGGGATGAATTCCTCTCCTTCTTAAGTCCAGAATGTTGCTTCAGAAGTGGTGTACATCAGCGCCTAAACTGATGGTAGGAAGTGCAGTAGTTGAGCGCACTGACAAACATTTATCCCGGAAGTATCACAAACCTTTATTGGTTGGTTTCTAATGAGTGATGAATCAGTAGCCCCATCGACAAACAGGAGAGGCCTTTCAATAATTTAATTAACAATTATTCTCCCCTTAGTCACTGATATTACTGACTATTAAAAAAATTCGATGAGTTCATACTAACAACCTTTCGATTCAACCAATCAGACTTCTTTTAGTAATTATATTAAACGTAGAATTCAGCAAATTATTGATCTTCGTTCGTTGTGATTTCTTTATTCTCATGTGTAGTTTTCCACAAGAGCTTATTGGTTAGATGGCTATGAACCAAATGAATTGTAAATTCACTTAGTATTGTTTGTTTGGATCTTCCCATTGATGTTTAGGACTGCAACTGGTCAGTCTCTGATTGGCATATGTGCATACTGTGCGTATTGCCTCAATATAGCCTAAGCTGACGAGTCCCAAATAGGACGAAACGCGTGTCCTGGATTCCACTGCTAGCCACTATCCATCTTTGCTTACAACTGAATTGTAATTTACTAAATTTTGGATTACTAAACCCTATAAACTAAGTGAACATTTTGAATAGGTGATTATATTAAAATATTTGAGAATATAATTTTGTAATGATTCTAGTGTGAATGCTGTTTTTGGAAGAAAATAAATTTTCATCTAGTATAAACAGAAATAGATGATGGTTAGTAGTGGTGTGGTGTGGGTTACTGATATCTACATAAGTAGTATATGTTGATGGTCGGGTATTGAATGTATTTCAGTAGAAGATCGATAAGGAGAGAACGGGAACAGCACGAAATTGGTACGAAAATGCATGAACAATTATAATCGGAGACTATGGACGGATATTTGCAGAAGAAACAGTAAAATTGAGACATTTGATTGTTATTTTGCAAATTAACTGTTCATTATATGGTTCTCATATTTTAAAGGGTTATTGTCCCCAATTAGTGTTATTGTTCACTACAATGGAATCCAGGATGCGTGTTTCATCATATTTCAATAAAACTAAATAGCTAACTTTGATAATATTCGTCATCAAATAAATTTGTATTTTGTTCAAGTATAGGAGTACTCTGTTGCAGACCATAAATGTATACCTAATCAAGGGAAATTTCATATTTTTAAGTTAAGACTTTCAAGCCTTATGAACTATTTAAAATTGACATTATCATTAAGAGAATTTCATTGAGGATTCTTTTATTCTTCTTTACTTTACTCAAGTTCTACATTATTTTATGTTCATAAAGTTTGTTTTAAGCTGGGTGTTATTTTTGTTTTTGTTTTAGCAGTTGCAAGAATCTTCTTTTTTCTCTTCTCATTAAATTTATGAAACATTACTTACTTACGCCTGTTACCCCTCGTCGAGGAGCGTAGGCTGCACACCAGCATTCTTCACCCAACCCTTTCCTGGGCAATCCTTTCCAGTTCTTTTCAGTTAACATTCATTCTTTTCATATCCGCTTCTATTTCCCGGCGTAGTGTGTTATTTGGCCTTCCTCTTCACCATTTCCCTTCAGAATTTCAAGTTAGCGATTGTCTCTTGATGCAGTTTGGTGATTTCCTCAATGTATGTCCGATCCACTTACAGTGTGTTTTCCTAATTTCCTCTTCAGCTGGAAGCTGGTTTGTCCTCTCCCATAAAAGGCTGTTGCTGATAGTATCCGGCCAGTGAATGTTGAGTATATTGCGTAAACAATTGTTTATAAATACTTGTACCTTCTTGACGATGGATGTAGTATTATGAAACATTAACATTTTATTATTAGAGGAAAATTTTTACAGAGAAACTGAATAAACAATTTTTGATAGATTTACATACTGTTTTTCTTTTTTTTTTAAAGAACTAGCTTTAAGTAATCAACTCTCAAGTCCTTGTTTTAAAATGGAATAAATGACTAAAGAAGTATAGACTATCAAATAGTAACTGAATCTTTTAGATTCAATGTAATTAAACAATGTGATTAGACTTTTTCATTCTCTTTATTTAACTCATACACATTTCAATAGTCAAGATCATGAGTCAATTGAATCTATACCACCACGGAAAACATGGAAGTACTGAACGGCCGTTTCGTCCTGTTGTGGGACTCCTCAGCAGTGTGCATCCACGATCCAACCTCGCGAGATTCGAACCCAGGACATATCAGTCTCGCACGCGAGCACTTAACCACTAGACCACTGAGCCGGTCGGTATCCAACGGAGTTAATGTTTAACTTCAACCAATCCACGAACTTGTGAAACTATCCACTGATGTCTTCAGTGAGTTACTATCTCACAACAGACCTGGTTGAACTCCACTGGTACAAATGATTGGATGATTCTGTTAATGTGAAACGCCATTCACAAGATTTAGCAACTAATACACAACAACAATTTATTGTTAATAATATGTTAAGAATAATGACCTTAGGGATATATGATAAAATAGAAAATAATCAATCAAAATATACCAAATCTAAGGTGATAATATGGATTGTAATTGATCAGCATTTGGTCAAGATTTCTTAGCAATAGTAAAAAACATTAGATAATCTGAGACATTCTCATCATAATTAATGTAACTAACTCAGTCCTAAAATGTCAGTTGGTATATTCAGAGTTAATGACTTTAATTTTGTAGAGTTATTTGTAGCCTCAAAAAGATAGTGTATGTAACGTTAGGATACATGGACTATTGACCATATTGAAAACTGACCAGTGAAGTTAGATTATCACTAAGGAATGGGCAAACATGGAATCGGTTACTTATCAGTGACCAGTCAATGTAAATTTCTCATTCTTATGTTAAATTATTTGCTCTCAGAATAGCTTAGTGATAATGTCTCACACTATGCCACTGAGTGGTTTTTATTTGATTCCTACAGAGAGCGACTATTCCTTTAAGACTGAATATGTGTCTTGATGATGAGTGCCAACTAGATTCAAACTTATATACACGTTTTCCAGCTGATTGCTTCCAACCATCTAAAAACAAAATTAGATCTTATTCAATAGTTCTTCATTATGAAAAAGACATCTTCCAGTTTTCCTTAAGCAGAATTGAAACTGTCCTTAAATTAAGAATATACATTACTCAGAATAACCATGAAATTGACCCATGTTTGATAGCATTTGAATGTACAATAAAAATGATCCCTACGATGCTTTTCCTTAATTAGTTCGGCGAACTTTAATCAATATAAAAACTCTCGTCTAAATTAGAGCGAATATTTTCACAGTATTTAAGCGCCGAGTTGATGTAAGACATTAAATAAGAATAATATATTTGTAAAATCTCAGCGAAT
>NC_031500.1:4869886-4872095 GCF_000237925.1 Schistosoma mansoni
GCCCGTTGACCGTATTATACACATATCATCAATAAAATCTTGGAGGAAATCATGATCAGATCACTACATCAAAATGCACACTCACACCGGACTCATAGTAGAATGCAGTGATCACGAAATCACTTATGCCTAATGCCACGTAGTAACGAGTTAAATTTGTATAACTCATGTGCTGTAATGCGTCATGACCCCTACGTGCGCGAAAACGACAAAATTAGAATCGTTGGCAGATATTATAGAAAAGTGATACCCTCATGCTATCGTGTTGCCGATCCAATCGTCGTCCCATCTCCTCTTTATCTGAGCTTCAGACAGACAGTAACTTTAGAAGCGCTACAGGTTGAGTTATTTTTAAGAGAATGTAAACAAAATCATTGGGAAACATTGATTCAAGTTAAATAGGAATAATATATTTGTAAAATCTCAGCGAATGAATTTGAAGTAAACCCAACGTTTCGCCTCGCAATCTGGTCCTTGAAAAAGCTTGGACCAGATTGCCAGGCGAAACGTTGGATTTACTTCAAATTCATTCGCTGAGATTTTACAAATATATTATTCCTATTTAACTTTAATCAATGTTTCCCAATAATTTTGTTTACATTCTCTTAAAAATAACTCTACCTGTAGCGCTTCTAAAGTTACTGTCTGTCTGAAGCTCAGATAAAGAGGAGAAGGGTTGACCATTGGATCAGCAACCCTATTCCATAGAGTATAACCTTACTAAAATAATTGCTAACCATCCTAATTCTGTATATTATTCTATCTTATCAATTTTCGATTTTTTTTGTTGTTGTCGATAATATCTTATCATTCCATAATTTACCACAATTCTTTGTTCATCTTTTATAAATTATCCTCCTTTCATTTGTTTCTGGCGCGAAAAAAAACAGCCAAGCCAAAGAACAGAAAAAAAATGTCAAACGACTAACTAACTAACTAACAATCTATGATAAAATTACACTTGAAAAAAAAATTGTTTTAACTAATCGCCAAATAAGGAGAGGGAGAGAGGGAGAGGGGGGGAGAGAGGGGAAGAAATCATGTTTAAAATTGAATAAATCAAATAGAAAATGAATATAATCCTATTCTGTTATGTAATTATTATCGTTATTTCTTCTTTTTTCTGTCGTTGTTGTTGCTAAGATTGTACGTGTACACAAAAATCAATTTGATTATCCATTAACTAGAATTTAACAGATGTCTTAATGTAAATGGTATGTCTCTTATAGAAAAAAAAGAAAAGAAAAAAAGGATGAATCTAGTGGAATGTGGCAATTTTCTTCCTTTTCTCTTTCTTTCTTTCATCATGCTCTTTTTATTTTATTTCATTTCTTATTCTACTTTTTTTGGTGTTGTTTTTTTTCCTCTTTCTTTAAATCTTTACCCCCTTATCACCAACTATTACTTAATTCGATATCCCTTGTTAATATTTCTTATTCACTTTGATAAACTAACCTTATATACTATTACCATGGAAGATTAAATAAAATTTTCAAACGAGTCTTAACCAAATCAAATTTATCTTAGTAATGATGAGACTAAAATTTTAAAAAATTTTTTTGAAGAAAAAGGCTGTGAAGTGATTATGTATTGTTTCGGTAAGGGTTTTCTTTTTTCCATTTGAAATGTGTATAGTGAACATTGCGTGAATGGAATTTTTCATAAGTATTGGACATTGATCATCTTTTCAAACAAGTTGATATAGAACATTATGATAGAATATTTATTCTTTTCATGAATAATTAATAAGTATGTCATATTGGCTTACTCTCACCCTTTCTCTTTCTCCTGGTGATCGACTGGATTATGAAGACGTAAACATCTGGAGGGAAGCATAGGATACAATGGAAAGCTAAGATGCAGTTGGACGATTTAGACTTCGCAGATGATCTGGCTCTTCTGTCACACACGCAACAATAAATGCAGGAGAAGAAGACCAGCGTAGCAACAGACTCAGTAGCAGTAGGTCTCAATATAAACAAAGGGAAAAGCAAGACTCTCAGATACAATACAGCATGCACCAATCGAATTCCTAACACTGCTTTATAACCCTCATTTAGTCCTAGTTAGTAGGTGGACATTATTCAAATCACTTTAGTATTGCTCAAAAGTCGTCCACAAATTATAAATTCGTCCAATAGCTTTCTATTTTCTTTTCTATTCCCTTCAACTCAACCTTTTCAATTTTCGGCTAGCAGGCATTCGACTT
>NC_031500.1:4872319-4872787 GCF_000237925.1 Schistosoma mansoni
CTTTTTCTTCAAATTGATCTTTTCAGCCTTCTACTACCAGGTTTTTCATTTCTGACTGGTGTTACGTACTACTTATATCGACAGATATAAGTAGCATAAACCACATTCTAATCAAATTTTACAGAAATCCTATTTCGATTCACAGACAATAAATACAAGAATGACTTTTAAGTGTATTACTTTTAATATTAAGTGTTGAAATCAAATCTTTTGAAAGAAAACAACACCCATTTAAATTGAGTTAAACAAAATTCAAATATAAAAATCAAATTAAGTATAAATTGAACTCTTATTTATTTAAACAAAAAACCGGATTAAAAAAAGTTTAAATCAGATTAGTGTTTTAAACGAAATGAATTTTTCAACACTAACTAATAATTAGACATTATTTTGCCTTATCGCATTTAAACAAAAGAAAACTATATAGTTGAAATCATGAGTCAATTGAAGCTAGACAACCATCGAAAA
>NC_031500.1:4872987-4875080 GCF_000237925.1 Schistosoma mansoni
TTTTCGATGGTTGTCTAGCTTCAATTGACTTATGATTTCAACCATATAAAGTTACTAAAATCTCCACAAAACCCCTTCCGGTTTTTCAGTAAATCATATCCACATTGTTCTGGAAACTGACGCTTCCTGTAATATTTAACTCTTCATTGCCCAGAGTCGAAGAAAAATATTCTACTATGGTTACAGTTGAGCTATGACTGATCTTCTACAAGATTAAGTTATTTACAATAATTACTTATGAGTCTTATATATCTCATGATTCAAAAGATTTAACAAGTATAAGCTAATTATATTGACAGGTATAGATAACACGCATAGTTAATCTTTTATTTTACTATTCATATCTTTTAAACAAAAACATGTGTTCAACTAATTAAGACGGTGATCAATCAAATGTTTACATAACGAAATTCAAGTAACCATTAATCCATTGAATATAATAAATTTATATAGCTGACTCATTTGTATTGTTCATTCTATATAAGAAATGATTATATCTTGCTTTCTATTACTTCATTTATTTTGTTTAATTTTCTATACTACTGACAAATTTACATAACCAGTACAAGTTGATTGAAATTTGAAACAATTCATGCATGCAATCTATACATGATTATAATCATCTAATAATATGAAATTGTTACAAATGACGAAACTAAATACCTATTGAGAAGAGATTATCATAACTATCTAATTTATTTTCTTGTCTTTTATTATTTTAATAATAATAAGAAGAAGAATGATAATTCAGCGTGACATCTCAAATCATAAAAAATGTATTGTTTGCTTGCATCTTCCAATTAGTGTTTAGGACTGTAATTGATCAGTCTTTTATTGGCATATGTTTATTCTGTGAGGATTGTCTCGATATTGCTTTAAGTCACAAGCATTCTAACTAAAGATGGATATGGTTAGCAGTGGAATTCAGTTTGACGAGCGTTTCGTCCTATTTAGGACTTGTCAACTGGATGTACCTGCATCCCAGAGTTGATGTTCACCTCAAGACTCGAAACCAGTACCGTTAGCTTCAAACTCCATTACGTTTTCCACTTAGCTACTGAGTCCCAGAGTGAACATCAACTCTATGATGCAGACACATCTAGCTGACGAGTCCCAAATAGAACGAATCTCACGTCCCGGATTCCACTGCTAGTCACTATCGATCTTTGCTAACAAAAAAGTGTTTTTATTAAATACTCAGAAACAACTGTTATAGATTTGTAGTTATTTTCAAATGAAATTCTATGATATTGAAGATGATATGAGAATAAGTTTCATGTCTTACTTAACCATCATCATCATCATCCTCATCATCATCATCATCCTCCTCCTCCTCATCATCATCATCATCATCATCATCATCATCATCATCATCATCATCATCATCATCATCATCATCATCATCATCATCATCATCATCATCATGGTTACTGTCCTTATTGGCATATTCATTATTATTGTCACTTCCATTATTGGATAATTTCAAATTGTCTTTACGTAATTTTAAATTAGTTGATGCAGCTAAATAAGCTTCTTTAGATAAATTTCTAGCTAATTCATGAATAAATGAATATTCTCTACCATCTGAACCAATTCGAATTTGATCATTCAATGAACTGAGTGGTACCTTTTTCCATAGGTAGTGAGAAAAGAATAGATACGAAAGTTATCAGATAATATATATTATTCAACAATTTATATCGATATTATATACAATGATTGTGATAAATAAAACTTGATTGAATAGTACAGTTCAATTGATAGTTTGGTTCACTGAAATGATCTGAAATTCGTAAATCGTTCGACTAATCAACCAAATCATTGCAATTATCAGTTTCTTCTTGTCACTTGATAAATCGATGGTGTAGATGCATTTACTCTTTGTGTTCTATCAAATTCTAATATTCTCAATTCTTCATGTCTCTATCTTTTTTCTCGTTTCAAATTTATTTCACTACATTATACTCATTGGATAACATCTTCGAACCCTAATCTTTCCGATTACTGCTTATACTCTTACTACTTCGACCACTATGGGATTTAAATCGACAACTGCATCTCTGTGTTAATGTGGTATGACAACTCAAACTGAT
>NC_031500.1:4875280-4913357 GCF_000237925.1 Schistosoma mansoni
TCATCATCATCATCATCATCATCATCATCAACATCAACATCAACATCATCATCACCATTATTATTATTATTATTATTATTATTATCATGGTTATCAGTATATTTTTCTTACTTCGATCTGTTTACGTTCATTTGTTTTACGCCGGTAAATATTTTGCTTAAAAATTTAAAAAAAATTTCAACGTAGTATTGTTGTTATATTATTTCAAAAATAAATAAAGCAGACATAAAAATAGATAGCTGATGGGACTCAGACGAGAGGAAGAGAACAAAAGAGATAATGATAATACTTAGTGGCTAGCAGTGGAATCCAAGATGCGTATTTTGTTCTATTTGGGACTCGTCAGCTGGATGTACCTGCATCTCAGATGGATAACTCAGTTGGATAACGCGATGGCGTTTGAAGCGAAAGGTACTGGGTTCGAGTTTTGGAGTGGACATCAACTCTGGGGTACAGATACATTTAGCTGACAAGTCCCAAATAAGGCAAACTGGCGTCCTGGATTCCACTGCTAGCCACTATCCATCTTTGCTTAAAAAGGTCAGAGTTGCTTGAAATAAGGGTATTGTTGGAACTCTTTTTTTGATTGAATCAAATTCCATTAGTTGATCAGCTTTCCTTTCTCTATGGTTGAATAGAAATTCGTTGTGTGATAGAAGTCTAAATTAAAGCAATCGGAAATAGATGATAATTCTTTATTGATGTATTATTGTAGAGTATATAACTATGTAGTCTGACGGTAACTAAACTTTATGGTCTTGTCAATACTGTTTGTTACCAATTTATTGGTTTTTTGATAATGTAATTGTTTATACGATTGTGTGATCAATGAGCAGTGACATTGTCTATTACTCAATGATCAATCAGCTGTAAATACATCACAGTTTTAGAGAAGAGATCAATCATGGCCTAAATAACTCGCTAGTAACTTCTCTGTATGTGAAATCGGATGACGTGCAATTAAGTTCTCCAGAGGCCATCGTTTTCTTAGGGATTACAGGTAAAGTTTGCTGACGAGTGCCAAATAACACGAGGTCTAAGTCCAAGATTTCCTGTTGACTACCTCTGATCACCCGTTACACAACCCATTGTCTACCTAAACTCATTATCTCAATGGATAAAGGGTTGGTGTTTGAAGTAAAAAACACTAGATATCAAGCCCAATGTAAACATTGGCTGTGGGATACATGTGCAGTCAGTTACGGAGTACCAAATAGAAAGAAGCCCATATCCTAGATTTTACTGTTAGTTAATATATAACGTTTCTAATGAAGAAAAGATTTATTTCGATGTTTAAAACCTCCAGTGTAAGTAGATAACGATAGTTTAAAGTATGGAACTGCTTAAATACAAATCGATGGATGGTCTTAAAGACTAGTTTTAGATCAAATAAATGATTGTTCTATTAAACTAATAAAATTTCTTATCAGTTTCAAAATATCTATGTACAGACTCATTAAAAGATCCACAGATTGACGTTCCAAGACAATAGTTCCAAGACAATGTAAACGAAATATATAACCCTGATAAGTAGTTTGAATGACACAAAAATACGTAATATTTAATGTCAGAAATAATGGTATTAAGTTGAGAGTTCACTTTGAATAAAAACAAAAGATAAAAATTCTTATTTAATTTAGATTGATATCATGAATGGATCAATGCTATTATTGAAATCCTGAAAGCACTAGACAACCGTTTCATCCTAGTATGCAATTCCTTAGCAGTGCCCATCCACGATCCTACACGTGGAACTCGAACCCAGGACCTTCAGTCTCACGTGCGAATGCTGAACCTCTAGACGACTGAGCCGACATCTAGCGGTGTTAACCACTTAGGATAAAGTTTACCTCAATAGTAATAAATAATTCGTGCAGTTTTCTACTACAATAACTTTAATAATTGTATGATGGTATAAAAGCACGTTCTCAATAAGTTCAAGTAATTTGTAGCTTAAGCGAAAATATTATTTATTAGTTTAATGCTAGGAGATATTATTTTTTGAATTCTTTGTAGAAGCATTAAAGGTCATTATCTTGATGTTAACTAGCTCATTAGCATAGTATGGTTTTACCATTAACACAAATAAGGTGGAATATTAATACAAACAGAAAAGCACCAAATACCTGTTTCATACTTGTTTGGTTGCCTTTAGCACTATACACCCACTGTCAAATATGTGGTTGAACCTAGAACTTTGTGTCAAATATCACACATTAAAACTAGCCTAGAAAGTTTTAGAAATGCATTATATTTTTTGTCAAAATGTTATAATTTCAGATCAAGGAAATCTCAACAAAGACTAGAAGCCCGGGATTCATATGATCAATTATTAACCAATAAGGACCAGATAAAATAAACACTAGGTCAAAGGTCAAATGGACATAAAAGTTAATAGAAATACACATAATCCTTTATGAACAAATAATTACTGGTCTGATCAATATAATACTAAATGATTTGGGACATAGAGAATTTTCATAGTTGAAAGCGTGAGTCAATTGAAGCTAGAACACCATGGAAAACCTGGAAGCACTGGAGGGCCGTTTCGTTCTATTGTGGGACTCCTCAACAGTGAGCATCCACGATCCCGCCTCGTGAGATTCAAACCCAGGACCTGTCAGTCTCGCGTGTGAACGCTTAACCGTTAGACCATTGAGCTGGCCGGCATCCAACGGTGTTAATGTCTAACTCCAACCAATCTACGAAATTGAGCAACCACTAACCATTGTCTTCAGTGAGTTGATATCTCACACCAGACGTGGTTTGAACTCCACTGGTTACTGCTTCTCACTAGAACTCCGGGAAATACCTCATGGAGCGAGGCGGGATCGTGGATGCGCACTGGTGAGCAATCCCACAATAGGACGAAAGGGCAGTCCAGTGCTTCTAGGTTTTCCATGGTGGTCTAGCTTCAATTAACTCATGATCTCAACTATATAACATAGAGAATTGCTTTAAAATGCTTGCATTTATTTGAAGTAAGCCTTGATAATGATAATGTAAAACAAACCAATCACTTAAAAATACATGTTACTATCAAATGTATCATCCACCTGATATTGCAAATATTGAATATTTTACGAATGTACTGGCAAATGTTTGGTACACATATGATGTTAGTTAATTATTCCTTTAGCACTATATATGTACTGATAAATATGACATTTGTCATAAATAAATCTTCCCTTAATTAAAACTGAACTGTTTATTATATATAAAATCAGTATAGTTGTGTTGAATATACTGTTTTGTCTACAAAATACGTATTATAGAATAAACCAAATGATAGTCATGATTAATGGTATTAGACGTCAATAAAATTAATGAATTTCTGGTCATCTAGAAAAATATATTTTATAAGAATTGTGGAGATTAAATTCACTGGATATTGTTTGTTTGAAACTTCCCATTGATGTTTAGGAATGCAATTGATTAGTCTCTTATTGGCCATATGTGCATACTGTACGTATTGTCTCGATATAGCCTTAGTTCACAAGCATTATAAGCAAAGATGGATAGTGACTAGTAGTGGAATCCAAGGTACGCGTTTCGTCCTATTTGGGACTCGTCAACTGGATGTACCTGCATCTCAGAGTTGATGTTCACTCTGAGACTCGAATTCAGTACATTTCGCTTTAAATGCCATCCTAGAGTGAACATCAACTCTGAGATGCAGATAAATCCAGCTGACGAGTCCCAAAATGGGACGAAATGCGCGTTCTGAATTCCATTGCTAGCCACTAACCATCTTTGCTTATAATGATTGTGGAGATTGTTGGAGTTTCGTAGTTTGATGTCAGTGAATAACCTTAAATAAATCAAGTTACTGAAAACTGAGAAACAATAAGCAATTGTTTCGTCCTAGGATGGTACTCTTTATTAGTGTACATTCACGATCGCATAAAGGTTTGACCACAGGATCTATAGGTCTTGCAATGAAAACTTCACATATATAGCAATAAGTTGGAATTCAGTAGTTTATATTTTTTTACGTTTGTCCATTTAAAATGTTATGTAACAATCATTAAGTTGAATTAATGGTATATATCTTACGTCTAATGTTCCTAAACTTCACTGGTTATTGCTTCTTACTAGAACTCTGGATATTACCTCCCGAAATTTGTCAGCAGTAAGTATCTATTGGATTTTTCCATGAATA
The DNA here is from genome assembly GCF_000237925.1 of Schistosoma mansoni. NCBI lineage: Eukaryota > Metazoa > Platyhelminthes > Trematoda > Strigeidida > Schistosomatidae > Schistosoma > Schistosoma mansoni. Next base: position 4,879,443 of record NC_031500.1, read on the forward strand.
GGGATAGAAATATTGGACAGACGGGAAACTATGTTAAAACACCCCCCCCCCCATTTAATTATCAGAACTTAATTTTCATCTATTTCCAAATTTTATGATGTTTTAACAAGAAAAAAATAATTTATTACTTTCGTAAATTTTGTTGTTTGCAAATGTTTTATTTATTAAATACAATAGTTTAAGTATTATAAACTATTTACTTTAGTTTGTATCTTGTTTAAATCACTATCATGGTCAGATGTTGGTAATTATGATAATAAGCGCCAAATTCTACCATAAAAAAATATTAATTTAAAAGGATTGTTTATATTTTTCATAGTTGAAATCATGAGTCAATTGAAGCTAGAACACCATGGAAAACGTGAGAGCACTGGATGGCCGTCTCGTCCTATTATGGGACTCCTCAGCAGCATGCATACACGATCCCGCCTCACGAGATTCGAACCTAGGACCTGTCAGTCTCGCGCCAGAGCACTTAACCACTAGAACACTGATCCAGTATTCGATGCTGTTAATGTCTATGTTTATATGTAATCAGTTTTGATGTTATTATGATTTTTCGAACTGGTGATATGGTTAGAGAGTCAATGGATAATGACTTTTTCCACTAAAATTATTAGTTAGAACTTTGTATCGATCACTGTGATGTTTTAATTCGTTTAGTTATGAACATTTACATAAAGTCCTTTTATAAGATACCACTTAATTCCTTAAATCATGCAGTCATTAGTGACTAATTTCAAGAGATGATTCCTAGAGTTCTGTTGAGAAATAGTGGTTACTAGAGTTTAGCCATATCAGATATGAAGATGGTTTTTGAACATCGAAAAATGATTGAAGTCAGACATAGAAGTCATCGGATGTTAACTCAGTGATCTAAAATTGAAGTACTTGTTGTGTGATCTGAAGATCGTGGTTTCGATCCCTGATGGGGTAGTAGATACACTATGGAGGAGTCTCATACTGGGACGAAATAGCTGTCTGATGGCTCCTGGTTTCCAAATAACTAAGATTAATCCCTGATGTGAATTATGTAATTCACTATTCTCCACAAATCTTCTATAATAAAATGGTAATTTGGGATAACTTAGTTAGATTATCCTTGATTAATGATTTTATTAAGGTCATAAATAATTAAAATGGGCATGGTATATGTCTCCGGAGTTCATTAATGTTTAATTGTAAACTGAATCTCATTCACCAACAGTTTATTTCGTATTGTCAGTTTGTCTATTTAAACTGGTGAAATATAGTGAAATTATTCAATGAATCAATTTACATGTATGTTATGTAATTAAACAGTTTGCTTATGTGATTATCAAGAACTTAGAGAGTTATTATATTATGAGTGACTGAAATCATAAAACTCTTTTTTTTTAAACCGTAGTTACTATTAAACACTATACTTGTAGTGTGGTCTACTTATATCCACACAAGTAGTATATGGTGATGGGCAGACACTGAATGTATTTTGGTAGAAGACTGATAAGAAAAGAACAGGAATGAAGCGCAATCGGTACGAAAATGCATGAAGAATGAAATTAGAGAAGACGGACTGATATTTGCAGAAGGAACAGTGAAGATTGAGACAATTGATTGTTATTTTGCAAATTAACTGTTTACTGTATGGTTATCAGAATTTAGTGAGATGGTCTGTAATTTATGCTTAAATACATTCGATTGTCCCCAGTCGTGTTCTTGTTCACTACATACTGACACTCGAAAAAAAACGTATGTCTGTCTTTTTTGTAAGATTTACCTAGAAACATCGAGTCGAAACACATTGTAGGAATAACGACATACAACTGTCTTAAAATATTCAGTATTATCTAACTATAGATAAATATATATGTGAAATATACAATTTCCTATTACGGAGGATTGCTTAAATGTTTGCTAATGATAACGGTGATGAGAGTATTTTGAATTGGTTAGACATTAACACCGTCGGATGCCGGCTCAGTGGTCTATCGGTTAAGTGCTCTGGCGCGAGACTGGTAGGTCCTGGGTTGGAATCTCGCGAGGCGGAATCGTGGATGCGCACTGGTGAGGAGTCCCACAATAGGACGAAACGGCAGTCTAGTGCTTCGAGGTTTTCCACGGTGGTCTAACTTCAATAGACTCATGATCTTATCTATATAGTATTTTGAATTGTTGAAATGATTCATAGAATTCAGATCAATGTGTGGTGCACAACAATACATTATGATCGACTGATCTGTTACAACACAGACAATATCACATCCTTGTAGATGAAATATTAAGCACAAAAGTAAGTATAGTTAGATTTCATTTAACATATATTCCAATACTATAAATCAGTTTAGTAGATCATTTACATTGAATCAGTAACTTAACACTACCATATTTATCACTATTTAACTAACGACTTATGGAATCAAATTCATAGTATATTAAACTTGATCATTAAAGCCTAAAATTAACCATTTGACAATCAGAAAGAACGTCTAACATACAAGGTAAAATGCTCCCTCTGAAGATAAACACAGAAATAAACAACTCAGAATGCAAACAACCAGATGTGTGAGGAATAGTTTCAAACTAAGTCTAGAATTAATTAAGATAAAATTGAAGACAAACCAGGTAAATATAATAGAATAATGAGAAGAAAGGTTGCAGAAAAAGAAGTGACCAATAAAATAGAATTGATTATGTAATCCATTAAATAGGAATACTATATTGAAAAAGCTTGGACCAGATTGCCAGGCGAAACGTTGGATTTACTTCAAATTCATTCGCTGAGATTTTACAAATATATATTCTACCTATTTAATGTCTTACATCAACTTGGCGCCCAAGTACTGTGAAAATATTCACTCTAATTTAGACGAAAGTTCTCATATATTGATTATGTAATCTATTGTTGTGAAAGTGAAATAAAATACCAAATCATGAATACGAATTGTAACAGAACTGAATTAATAAGATTAAACAAAATAGTGAAGGTCTATTTATAAAAGCAATTCAGTAGTAATAACAATGAATGTAACCTTTTTTAAGAACGAATAAATGTATCTCTTTTGTTTTAATCACTATGAAATTGGATTGTAAATATAATATTCCACATTGAACACTCTAAGCATATTTTGTGATCACAAAAAGTGTAAGTGTATAAATATTTGTATGGGGAAATGGATTAACAAGAAAACAAAATCAGATGATCCAATAAAAGTAGGTAAAATAAGCAATACTGAGGAGTCCATTACTAGGTCGAAACGGCCGTCCAGTGCTTCCAGGTTTTCCATGGTTGTCTAACTTTAATTGACTCATGAATTGAACTATAAAAATTAATCTTTTTTCCCACTAAATTTTCGTTTATTAGTTAATTGTTGTTTTAAATATGCTACATTTTGCTGATATTTCCTCAAAACATGGACAATGTAATTTATACTCAATCAATCACTAATTGGCCTAGTTCAGTCATGTTTTGGTTAAATTAAAATTAATGAAGACAAAAAATTTTCAAATACCATCTGCAATAAAATTAGTTTCATATTTAAGTAGTATGGTAATTATGATATTGATATTTTTCATACACTAATTAATAAAGACAATTCTATGCTTACAAAATTGATGATTATGACAATGGATATTCTGTAAATGATATTGTATTTCAGCGGAGGAAGAAATCAGGAAGAAGCACTGGAAGTGGATAAGACATACATTGGGGAAATCACCCAACTGAGTCACAAGACAAGCCCTAATATGGAATCCTGAAGACCAAAGAACACATTACGCCGAGAAATGGAGATAGACATGAGAAAAATGAACAAAATTTGATAGAGCTAGAAAGGAAGGCTCAGGACAGAATGAGTTGCAGAATGCTGGTCGGGGGCCTATGCTCCATTGGGAGTAACAGGCGTAAGTAAGCACGTAAGTAACTGTAAAATGTTGTCTATTGAAATTATACAGTTTTATTTATATCTTACAGTACACATTAATCATTCTTTGGTCATGCACATCCCGTCAAAATTTTTTAAGAATTACATCTTTCTCAAATGATTTACGACTATATCATTTAAATACAGTTTACTTTTGGTAATAAAATAATATATATATATATAGGTAGCAATGCCAATCACATTGAAGATTGGGCAGAGACTTATTGATAAATAAATATTTTTTGTTATTATATCCTAATGAGTGGCAAAATTGTATTTCCGACGTTTCGTCACTCACCGTGAACCACCTCTTCAGAGTAGATAAATAAATAGCCGAATTAGATTAACGAAAGTCCTTTTGCATTATTTAAACTTGTGTTAATTTAATTTGGTTATTTGTTCCTACTCTGAAGGAGTGACTTACATTAAGTGATGAAACGTCAGATATACAATTTTTCTACTCATTAGGGCATAACAAAAACATGCATAATCATATGTAGATATACAGTTTAGTACTCTAAAATAATGTATACACTTAATATCTATAGGAGTAAATTATGGTGAGAAATATTCTATGAATACATATATATCACTGTACATATATATCTAATAGTGTTATATCGTGTGTGTGTTTATGTGTGCTCTGTTTGAAGTTATGAAGTTATGATTCCCACTTATTAGAGAGCAGTGGATTATCGATCGGATTAATGATACGCAATATCCGTGTGAAGCAGTCTTGAGTACTTATCAGTCCTGCTTTCTGCCTAGACCAACCAGTTAAGTACAGAACACCAAAAACAGCCTCTACAATATGAATCATTATTCTCAAACATATTGGGTTCATATACCAAACAAACTGACCACGTCATACCAAAAAATAGAAAATAACATTTGTACAAGATTCAGCCAAATGTGGCTGTGGATAGGGGGAACAGTAATCAATAGACTGGGGATAACTCAAGAATGGTAAATCGTATAATAATAGTTCATAGGTCAAAATAAAGCTTATAATAAGAGGGACATGAATATGAATAGTTTAGTTGCTTAACAACTATACAATAGGAAATATACATATCATATTGGTCCGTAAATAGTTCTCAAAGTTACCATCCATAAGTCTTCACGGGATATAACAAATAGGATTAAGGATATATAACTATTTATTTTATAAGTTTTACTGTATTTTTTTCTTAGATTATAGCTATCCTTAAAATTTCAGAATGTTCGTTCTGTTCTGAATAAGACTCATTATCTAAATACAGATCCATCATAATTTTGATCCTTACATTGTTTATCAGTGAAATCAGTACCTTTAGAATCAAATGCCAGACGTAAACAGGTATTACAAGGAATTATATAATAAAAATTAAAGTATATTCACTTGTTGTTGTTTACTTGTATCTCCCCATTGTTATTTTAGACTACAATTGAGGTATTCTTAAATAAAGTCTCTATCATCCAATATAACAATGACTTATCAATATAATCTACATTAATAGAACTCTTAGCTTAACATGATTATCATGCAGAAATCTATCTTAAACATGGATTACATAATAAATAGACATAAGGTCAACTCATAAAATGAAACTAGTCTACACTAAGACATATTGGTTAATTCTAATGTTACGATAGAATAGTATTCATGTGCATATGTGTGTATGTGTGCATGTGTGCATGTGTGTGTGTAAGATGAATGTATCAACTATTCATTAAGAAGGTTGATAAGAGACTCTATCTCCTGTTAATAATCTCAAAAGTAATAATAATACCTTTGTATATGTAACATTTTCAAAATGAAAACGCAAAAAAGAAAAAAAAATCCATTATCTACTTAGATACTTTGTCTACATATAATAGGTTACATAATGAAAGGGTTACATATGAGAAATTCGAAAATAGTTCTGTGTTTCTGTTGCACATATATCTCAATGAACTAACTATTAATGTGTATAATCAAACAGACGAAAATAGTTCCGTCTATGTATGAATGTTATCTGATATTTCTAAAACGAACGATTTTAATTACAGGGATTGAAGGATAAAAAAAAGAAGAAGAAAACGAGTAGTAATTAATTACATTGGATTAATGATATGATTTAAAAAAAAATTCTTTATTCTATATATGAATTGATGACTTAAAGAGAGAGGGGAAACAAGTATTAATTTCAACTATACCATATTTTTCCCCTTAATCCTACCGACTGACATATATATGTATGCAAGTATTAAAAAAATGGTGATTTGGGGGGGGAGATGATGACAACTATGTGAATATTGTATGTGTGTTCATAGTGTTATGTGACCTAAAAAGATAATAAGTAACTGATAATGTCATAATCGTCATCTTAACATCAACATTGGTAGTCTATTTGATGATTTAATAGATTTTTAAAATGTTGACCTCTTTTTTTAAAAAAAAGGCGAAACATGTGTTAGAAACTAGCTAATGTAAATATTATACAGCAATAGGTAGGTTGTGTATGTATCAGCTACAAAAGTGTGATTTTCATAGATTCATGCAAATTATACTCAATAACTGTATTACGTTGATGAAATCAGATTGTTACTATATACAGGTTTTTATTTTTTAATCAATTAAAGCTAGACAACCATGGAAAACCTGGAAGCATTGGACGGCCGTTTTCTCTTATTGTGGGACTCCTCAGTAGTGCTCATCCACGATCCCACTTCGTGAGATTCGAATCCAGGACCTATCAGTTTCGCGTACGAGCGCTTAACCTCTAGATCGCTGATCCGACCGACATCTAACGATATTAATATTTAACTTTAACCAATCCACGAAATTGAGCAACCATTCACCAATGTCTTCAGTGAGTTACTATCTTACAACAGACCTGGTTGAAAAAAATATTTTTCCTAAATAGTTTTCTCTAAAGAATGAGATTGAAATATTAGCTAAACTTAGGCAATTTTTTTTGCTCTAATTTTTTAATAATGAACATCCATGACCACACCAGAGTTCAGATACTACTAGAATTTCATCTTTTTTTTGATTATAACATTTCATTCTGATCATAGCATTCAGTATGCTGCTAGTAATACCAATCTTGTTTCAACCAACATCTAGCTACATCAATCAAAAAATTCTCATTAGAACAGCTTGAGTTTATCTTAAATTTGTTCACTAAGATAGGACTATTTGTTATTGAAATATTTAAATTTATGTTACGAACAGTTAGATCCGAGTAAGCTAAACACTGGGTATTAGATACACTTGAACGTAATCAATCTCACCTCAGAAAATCATACTGTTTAAATTGCAAGACTTCACGGGGCTGGACATATTCAATCGAAGATCATAAGAAAAAGATGAATATCCTGAAAATTCTCTTATTAGACTTCACACTATTTAACACTGAATTAAGGTTGTGACATACTCATTTGGGTTTTTGCTGTGATATTGTTAGTATATATACATATATATAATGGTGACAAAGTAATTCATAGCTTTCAATAAAAGTTTAGCAAAATGCTTCTTTTTGTTCTACCACTACTACTATTACTACTATTGTGTATGCTACTGATGTCGACAGATATGAGTAGTATGTATCACCAATCGAAAGTGAAATGCCTGGCGGCAGAAGGTTTCGAAGATTGAAGAGAAGAGAACGAGAACAGAGAGCGATTAGTATGGAAATGAATGAATGATCAAGTCTAAGACAATTGATTGACATTTTACAAATAAAATTGTTACTGTATGGTTCTCAGATTTTACCAAGATATTCTATGATGTTGTATTAAAACACATTTGGTTGTTCCTGTCTATGTTCTTGCTCATTATACTATTACTAATCACACTACTACTAATGCTACTGACAATAATGTCTATACAAGATTAGTTAATCCATTCGCTTAACATTACCTCTTATTCAAATCAATGTAATCTGTCATTAATCTATTCAATGTACATAATGAAATGAGACATATTTAGTACTGTTTGTTTTAGCTAATCTATTTAAATTTGTTTATCTGAATCAAACTTATAACTGTATATGTTTATATTCTTTTATGTAATTAGTTTTCTGTCTTATATTTGCTTTAACTTACAAGTTTTCAGATGTAGGTAGAAAACTGCCAGATAGTCGACATCATTAGTGGGAAAAAACTTAAAAAAAAATGAACGGAAACCATCATCAGCTTGAAAAACACATACTTTGAATAAATAAACAAATGATAAATATAAATCAGACGAATGGTTTTCTCTTTTTGTTTCTCATAATGAATAAAGTTATTCCTCCTTCCAGTCATATAGAATGGTGAAGTCCAGTAGACCCTTCTGGAGAAGAGTGCTATATCGAAACACGGCACAACTACCGGGGCGGGATAATTGTTTTTGCATTGCTTACACAGAACCATTACATAACCATTACATATAACAACGATTCACGTATTTTAATGTACAAAGTTTGTGTTCGACCACTCCTTGAATACTGTTCGTTTATTCTTAGTAGCGCGTGCATAAAGGATAAATTAAGGCTGAAATCAGTACAGAGACGATTTACACTTCATAATCTTGGAACTGATTGTGCCTTGACATATAACTCTAGGTGTAATAAACTCGGGCTTGACCCTTTATGGAAGAGGAGACTCAAAGTTAACCTTATCTTCTTTTTCAAAATACTTAACAAACTATCCTTCACATCCAACCAGGCGATTCAATATGCTGAAGCCTCACATTACGACATTCGTAACTCCTTGTCTTTAGCGAAACAAACATATTCCAAATCTTCTCTCTATATGAATTACTTTACCTGTAAGTTTTCTAGACTCTGGAATAATCTACCACAAACTATCCGTACGTTAAACTCTCTCCCATTATTTGTTCGCTCCATTGATGCATATTGTTTCTCTGAAATGCATTAAATGCTCTAGCGCCTGTAAGTGTATCTTACTCTACAAGTGAGATCATAGGAACTTTAAACGTTTAACCATTTAATTGCTGTCCCTTTACAGACTTTACATTAACAATTTCACTAGCAACTCTAACACGTTTGAATAATATCTAAAATGAACAGTGGTAACCTGACTGGCATATTTTGGCAATCATTGTTTTGTTGTTCCGTGTTCTTTGCTTTAATCTTACTTTCTATAGTTGTAGATATTTATCAACAACTCGCTCTGGCACTGGAAATAACCTTAAAGAAATACGTTCATAAATCATCAGGCTATCCACTTAAGAAAAAGTTAAAAGTTCTCTGGTGTTGCATTGGCTTGCCGTGATATATGCCATATATAAACTACTTATCAATTACTGTACCATCAAACATAAAAATTTTTTATATTTCATGTTTGTTCTCTACATTCAATGTTGCTATTAATATCAAACTGATCATGCCTGTAAACTGGTGTGAATTCTGTAAATATTATTTTCAGAATATATTATTATTATTATTATTATAACTCTCACAACCCATTTTTTTGTCTTTTCGTTTAGGCAGACTCATTTTTATTTTACCACTCTTTTGAACCCTCAGTAATTATGCAATGACTCTATGTAGTATTCGTAATCGTTCTCGGGTATTGGTAGAGTGGTTAATTAGGCCGATCTCCACCACCTGGGTCACCGCTCACGTTAGTTCATGGAAACAGTCCTATGATTCAGGAGGCACGACGAGGACTTGTGAGTCGGAATTTGCCTCCCAAATAAAGTTATTAATGAAGACGAATGTTGAATTTTATTATTTATAGGTTGAAGTTAGACAACACCGCTGATTGGTGGTTCAGTGGTCTAGAGGTTAGGGGTCTGCGCGCTAGACCGAAGGTCCTGAGTTCGAGTCCCGCGGGCAGGATCGTGGATACACACTGGTGAGGAGTTCTATACTAGGACGAAACGGCCATCTAGTGCTTCTACGTTTCCCATGGTGGTTTAGCTTTAATCGACTCATACATTCAACTACTAAATTTTATGTAAACGATTAATTTGATAATTCATTTATTATTCAATGAACATTTTGTTCATTAATATGTTTAAGGGAATTGTGGTGTGGGCTACTTATATCCACATAAGTAGTATATGGTGATGGGTAGGCATAGAATGTATTTCAGTAGAAGATCAATAACGAAAGAATGGGAACGAAGCGCGATTGGTGTGAAAATACATGGACAATAATAATTGGAGACTATGAACTGACATTTACAGAAGAGACGGTCAAGATTGAGTCAACTGATTGATAATTTGCTAATTAACTGTTTACTGTATGGTTATCACATTTTAGTGAGATAATTTATAATTTGTGCCTCAATACATTCGTTTGTCCCCACCCGTGTTCTTGTTCACTACAGAATGGTTTATTATTATAGTAATTATAATGCTTAAATGTATTGGATTGATTGTGAAGTAGAGAAATTTCGATATGAATTTGGATACTTTAATCTAAATTAATGGGTTCTGTTGCAGTAAGAATAAAATTAAGTTGGTTGCGTAATATTATCATGAGTTGACGGGATTTAGAAATACGAATAATTGGCGACAATTCAACATAGTCAATAAAATTCGATCAATACTAAGGATTATAAATTTATTTACTTATTTTTATTTGAACACATAAATATTGGTGCAAACGGGCACCAGATGCATATGCGCCACACAAATCCCATTTGATTTGTGTGAGGGCTGTGATACTGCCCAGGTGCCCAAACAGAAGCAGGTGGTTTTCTTAGGGGGCCACACCCCGAGCCTTTGACCTAAAGATTTGATCCACAAGGCAGTGGACCATTGTAAGGAGACGCAGTCCCATGGTAGCCGGTGATCAACTATTGGTTCATACGCCATTTGTTCCCTCAGAATACTGGAGCCCATGTGGACTATTGGTTTGGAATCAGGGTTTTCCAATTCCCCTAGGTGAACTCTCCGTGTCCACCAACCCGGTTAAAGCACCGGACATTCGCTTTTCGTCCTCTCAATTTCGTAAACAACACCGGTGCCACGAGAAGGCAGTGAGTAGGACTTATGTGGTAGAGGCTATATACGCGTGGCCATGTGAGACCATTTCGAGAGAGAAATCTGACTCTTTGCACCCTCGGCCGTACCAGGGGGTCGCCAAAAGTCCTGAAAGTTCTAAGTTCAATCCTACATATAAAGCTTAGTGGAGGCTTATGAGTAAATCATTTTTAAAAGAAAAAAGCTATCCATTTGATGACAATCCATAATAACAAGAAATGAATTTAGAAAGACTGAATTATCATGTTTATACAGTGATTTACTTTTTTTCTGTAGGTTTGTTTATATAAAAGAATTATTGATGTACATTATCTGATGTCAATCAAATTAAATGGTCATATGTATATATATGTAATACCACCAATCAGTGTAATATGCAATCTAGTCTGACCATTGTACAAATAGACAGATTACAGTAATAGTTAAAAACAGAGGATAATAACAAGTTTAATTGATGTGTCCTTACAAATCCAAACAAATCCAAAGATTAGGAAAGATATACATTGATAACATTTACATCAAGCGAAAACAATGTAAATGTAAAGAAAAAGCTTATTAGTTGAAATGTTTATTTGATGAAGAATATGGGTTAACTTGTAGAGGATGGTACTATGTCAAGCCCGCATGTGTTGTTTCTAGCCTTTGGATAAATCAATCTATTCATTCTTCATAAGCTTCATTTTTACCCTGTAACTTATTCGCTTATTAATCCTGACTGTTTTTTTTATATGATAGTATCGTGTGCTAATTAATTACTCTACTCAATATGTGTCCGTAACTTATTTTTGTTCGACTATAAATATCGATACACGCTTGGCTAAATGTATTTGGCTTACATGCCTTCTTCGGTTTGTTTCGCTTCACTCTCTCCTCTTCACTTTATTTTCTTGATTGTGTATCCAGATCCACGATTGTATGAAATATATAAATTCAAAATCCATTCTCGTGTTAGACTTATTTAACTCCGTTATTTACCGATGCAATTTAAGTCGATGATTAAATACGAGGGTAGCCAAGATGTATATTTCAACAGCAATCATTCGATAACGATCATTCATCCGATCTAATTGGAGTCAGATATAGGGCCACTAAAAACTAAACAGAGTGTTTAATAGATTACAACAGAAATCATAAGATATGTACTCCTGGTCATAACCCTTACTTCGTTAGGACTAAGATATTGACCTTATCCTGTTACTGAATCGTAGGCATTAGAATATTGTCTCATTTTATACTAATCCTGTTTGAATTTCAGTATAACTTAAACATAAATCCGAAACATTTTTAAAAAAAAGTTATCATCTAGACTTATACTTTAAAGAATTGAAACCAAATCATTTATATGTATGGTAAATTTCATACTCAGTGTTGTTTTAGCAGTTATTTTCTATGGGATGGGGTTGCTGACCACATGCGTAATCCTCCATCTTTACTCGGCTTTCGGAACAGGAGTAACCCTAGAAGAACTATAAGCGGAACTAGTGCATAACTTCAGATATCCAATATTGTTTCAAAGTAACCGAATAACACAAGCGAGATATTGTCTAACATAATATTCATATAATTATGATACTTTTTAAATTAGCATTTCATAATTCAACATCAAATTTCTTTTTGTTCGTGTAAGAGATTACTAAAGATTGTTCATTTTGTAATTGAAATGACTAACTGAATTTTGTTACCATTCAAAACCAGTAAGCATTAGACAACTATTCTCTCCTGGTTAAGGTATCTTCGCCTATGGTCACACATAATGTTACTGAGGGCTAAACCCAGGACTTACAGACTCTTCTGTTAGCATTTAATATTTATACCACTGAGTTGGGATCAAGTGGTATACACTTATAGCTTTAATCATAGCAACTTTTTAGTCATTTAAAAGATGCATATCAGTCAGAGAAATAAATGATTCTTGCGTAACTTAGGCCAACTTTCAATAATAATCAGATCAGAAGGGGTTTTGTGGAGATTACAGTATTTCCATAGTTGACTCATGATTTCATTTATGAAAATAATCAGATCATCAAAACTGATGATAAAACATTTAGATCATAACTGATTTAAGTTACGGTTTGATCGGGTCTGTGAATAGATCATGGGAATTCTAATCAATGTTTGCTCAAGTAGACAGTTTAGATATAATCCATTTAAAACAGATATGAAGCAAATTTTTTTTTGAAAAATGTATTAATTACTTATTTCAACTTGTCATCAGTTTTAAAATTTGATATTTCCTTTTTCAGAAAATGAAGATCTAAGGTGAGATTGCTAGAAAACATTCAAAATAATTCACTTTTTATTGGTGAACGGTTGTTCAAACTTCGTGCATTGGTTGAAGTTAGACATTAACACCGTTGGATGCCGACAGGCTCAGTCGTCTATCGGTTAAGTGCTCTGGCTCGAAACTGGTAGGTCCTGGGTTGGAATCTCGCGAGGCAAGATCATGGATGCGCACTGGTGAGGAGTCCCACAATAGGACGAAACGACCGTTCATTGCTTTCAGGTTTTCCATAGTGGTCTAGCTTCAATTGACTCATGATTTCAACTATTAAAAATACTGAAATCTCCACAAAACCACTTTTTATTGATTTATTCACTATTATTTTTCGGATAATCATTTGTTAATCTATAATTGTGTAACTTAGCAACCTAAACTAATTTATCTAGTTAGCAACTCATCTCTATTTACTGTTTATGATTATGTTGTCAACGGTAACACGGTTTTTTAATTCTTTCTTCTATCAAATCTTTAATTGATTCCAGGAACAAGACATAAATCTTTGTTTTTTTCGTCTACATTGCTGATAATTAGACTATACAAATAATAAATAACATAGACAGAGAAAAAAGATTATCTGAAGAAGAAATTTCATTCATATTTTCATAACAACAATCGGATTTTTCTGATTATAATCAAGGAAACACATAAAAGATGTTTTCTTCGACGCCACCCCATGTTGCTGTGACTGGTACAATAAAAGTGAGTTGTCTATTATATTATTGACAGATTCCACAAAGTAATACATTGATTAATAATAATATAGTCTACTGAAGCCTTACAACTTCAGCATACAGTAAATCTAATTCCATGGTAATTTTCCAATTATCACTATATGTGAAAATTAATGAAAAAACAACAGTCGTAAATCGTTACTTTTGTTTATGGATAGTCTTTATTAGTCAATTACGGGATAGTTTTATTTGGGACTAAAATGCTAGCGGTTAAGTCCTCTGGCACGAGACTGGTAGGTCTTGGGTTCGAATCTCGCTCGCGAGGCGCGATCGTGGATGTGCACCGCTGAGGAGTCCCATAATAGGACGAAACGGCCCTCCAGTGCTTCCAGGTTTTCCATGGTGGTTTAGCTTCAATTGACTCATGATACCAATTATGAAAATGCTAGCAATATATTTTTTTTAAAGAAAAGACTGATTTTTTTAGATGACTATTGTGGTGCAATTCGAAACTTTTTGGTACCACATATGCCTGGTTATGTTAACCTTTTTAAACCATAAATCATTAGATAACTGTTTCATTCTAGAGTGCGAAAAAGTTACTCACTTTTGACAATTAAAAATGGATGTATATGAACGTTAATTGATTGAACTTAGAAATGTGGATCACTGGATGGTAACTTAGCATTCGAAAGTCTAAGTGATATTCACCAGGCCTTTAAATTTTGGGTTCGAACTTTATTGAAGTTATAAATTCTTACAGACGAATAGTTCCACACTAGGATAAAATAGCTGTTCAGAATAAAAATCATATAACTTTAAATTTCAAGACAAATTTGTACATGAACTATTATCAATTGGAGAATCGTTGAGAACAACAAAACTTTGGATAGCTTTATCAACCTAATTTAGGACTACTTAGTACATGAAGCTAATGAGATTGTAATTAACATCCTCATATACCGCACTAAACATGATACATTTCATATCACTATGTAAGAACTCAAGAGTGTACATTTTTAATTTTAAAGAATTAAAAACTTGACACTACCATAATCGGATGTTGTCGATAAGCAACTAGCTCACTTCGAATATGGTTGACAACATAAATCCCTTCTAAAACTTTAAAAAAATTGATGAACTGACAAATTTGTCCCGTTAAATAACTCAGTAGTGAATTAAACGATTGAATATATTGATAAGACAATTTTCACTGAAAAGTGAAGAATAATATATATAGTAACAGTGTAACAATTTGAGTAGTTTCCTATTCCCATTCTAAATTGAAATAAATTTTATTATATAACTGTAGTAAGTGCCACTGATACCGACAGATGTATGTAGTATGTTTCATGAATCGAAAGTAGAATACCTAGAGGCAGAAGGTTAATATCAAAGAGAAGATAACGAGAACAGAGAGTGATTGGTACAGAAATGAAGGAATGATCAAGTCTAAGACAATTGATTGACATTTTGCAAATGAAATATTTACTGTATTGTTCTCAGATTTTACTAACTGATTTTATAATTTCGAGCTTAAGCTTATTTGGTTGTCCCTGCCTGTGTTCTCGTTCACTACAAGCTAACATGTTTTATTATTAATTAACATAAAGAATAGAAAGTTATTAATGCCAATTTAAATGTCGATTTATTGACTTTGAACAAATGTTCATAATAATAATAATAATAATCCTACAACAGTATTGATATAAATAAATTACATTCTGGAAATAGCTCGAGAATGAATGCCAATTTACAAGGATGATCAAATCGACACGATAAACATTAGATGTGAAGAACAGAGACATAAAGTAAAACTCTTTGAAAAGATGTTGTAAGTGAATCTTTTTGAAAGGATGGTTGTCATAACGATTGTAATAAAGGGAGGCAGCAGTTGAGGACAAGTAATCTTTTGTAAGAGGACTGGGACGTCTTGTTAAAGTATGAACAGTGTATCTTGGGCCGTTTTTAGAACTAATACCAAGTAATTGTAGTCATCTGCAACTAGAGGAAAAAAAACAGATCGCTGAACAACAACAACGAAAGTTCCTGTAATAGATCTGCTGTTATTCATATACTAGGTCGCTTGATGTACTATTGATTAGGATAAATATCATTTAAATTAATCTAACTAACCAGAGACAATACAAATACAAAATACATATATTAAGATAAGGTTAGTAAGTAAGTTCAGTGGAAAAATTATAGGGACATGCTCTAGTTGGAGGTACCTATCACTAAAGCTGATAACAGCCAGAAAACTATTAAAATACTGAAAGATTGTTTCGTCCTGTTTTAGGGCTCCTCATCAGTACACATCCATAATACACTGATAATCATGTCGAGGATCAAAATATACGACATCATACATTGAATACAATGGCCGACCGAAATTTTAATTTAATTACAAAAGCAAAAATAGATGGTGGCTAGCAGTGGGATCCAGGACGTCCGTCTCGTCACATTTGGGACTCATGAGCTTGATGTACCTGCATCTCAGAGTTTATGTTCACTCTGTCACTCGGATCCAGTACCGTTTGCTCCAAACGACATCACGTTATCCACTGATAACCACCAGCTTGTGCAATGGGGTGAAGTTTAAATTCATTTCGTATTGTTTGTTTGAGTCTTCCGATTAATGTTCAGGATTGCAATTGATCGGTGTTTTATTTAGGACGAGACGCTCATCCTGCATTCCACTGCTAGCCATTATTCATCTTTGCTTATAATGCTTGCTACTTAAGGCAATATTGAGGCAATCCTCACAGGATGCACATATGCCAATAAGATACTGATCAATTTAAGTCCTAAACATCTATGGGAAGTTTCAAGCAAACAATACGAAAAGAATTTAAAACTTACTAAAGTTTTTGTTTTGTACTGACAATTCTTAAACGTGATTGAATTTTTGTTCTGATATAAAAATGCTTCTGTGAAAATTGATTTTGTGATAGACTGGAGTCCGTTAAGAAAACATTGAGAGTTGGGAAATATGTAACAACTATTTCATTTTAATTTAGGATTTACTAGTAGTAGGCACTCATGACTCCGACAATGATTGTTCCCAGGACCGTCAGACGCTATGGCGAGTGTGGTGTATTTTTCAAGTAACTGGATTAATATTCAATGTTTTTTCAACTCCAGTCAGTCAGCTATTAAATGTAAAGATCGTTCCTTGTCACTGATCACAAGCTAATTAGTTTTTTGGAAAATGTCTTACATTTTATATTCTACAAATACTCTCCCCTATTTTCTAATTCTAATACACCAGATCATATTTCAAGTAATTTGATGTATGCCAACTACAGTACGATTAATTAATTATTTAAGTGGCAGTTTTATTGATTTATTATTCAGCATTGACCAATATTATATTTGTCTGGTCCTTAGTGCTGATCAAATTCTATCAATTAAGCTTAAATGAAGCCACTAGCCTAAGTGACTTAACATCGTGTTCACTATGTTTTGATGTTAAAGGTCGACTGAACAAACACTAATACTTAAAAGCAATAAAACCTTCAAAGACAATCATTCGAAGACAAGATCATTAGAATTAATTGACATAATGTTTGTGGAATAATTTCAAAGCTCACTTCTAACATGAACATAAGGACTGTTGCACTTCATCCAAAACAACAACAACAACACCAAAAAACTCTAAATTAAATCATCCAGTCCAGAGAAAACAACACTATCAAACATATTAACAGTTCAAATGAAAACCTAATGTAACAAAGCATTTCTTCCTTTCAGAAGGTGATGTCAAATCATGTCCAGTCAGTAAGATGATATTTTACAATACTCTATAATTAATTCAGTTACTTATATCATTAATAAAGGTGTTTATGAGATTAAGCTATAAGTTTAATATCGGATTATTCACTGTTCAAACTCTTCTAATATATAGGAACTTTCGTCTAAATTAGAGCGAATAGTTTCACAGTATTTGGGCGGCGAGTTGATGTAAGACATTAAACAGGAAGAATATATATTTGTGAAATCTCAGCGAATGAATTTGATGTAGATCCAATGTTTCGCCTGACAATGATGGATGTTTAAACATTTGTTCAAATTTTTCTTATTTGACGTTTTTTTTGTAATTTGATCATAAAAGTTTACTTTATGTTTGAAAAATTCAACAACATCTAGGGCGCGCGTTTCGTCCTATTTGGGGATCATCAGCTGGATGTACCTGCATCTCAGAGGTGACGTCTGCTCCGGGACTCGAACCCAGAACTTCTCGCTTCAAACGCCATCGCGTTATCCACTCGGCCACTGAGTCCATTGCTTGTGCGATGGAATGAAGTTTAAATTCATTTAGTATTGTTTGTTTGAATCTTCCCATTGATGTTTAGGACTCCAGCTAGTCAGTCTCTAATTGGCATATGTGTATACTGTGCGTATTGCCTCGATATAGCCTTAATTCACAAGCATTATAAGCAAAGATGGATAGTAGCTAGCAGTGGAATCCAAATGAATTTAAACATTTGTTTTTATTTCTGTTGGTATAATTAATGATAAAACACTATCAATGTTTGCTATAAGTGAACCTAGAGATTCCAAGTTTTTAGCGGATTTATGAATACATTCTCTAAGAAATACTCTTGTAGCTGTAACAGTTACTTTTTGTGAATGTAATGAATTGCCTGGAGTCTTGACTCTAAACGTTCTTGGATAAATATGATGGTTTAAACAGCGTAGATTGTAAATTCGATGGTTATACCAGTTGTACATTTTCTTTGATAATTTGATGCGATTGCAGAATAATATATAAGAACTTTCGTCCAAATTAGAGCGAATAGTTTCACAGTATTTTTGGTGAAACATTGGATTTACTTCAAATTCATTCGCTGAGATTTTACAAATATATTATTCTTATTTAACTCTACTAATGGCATTTTATGTAATTCACTTATGATAAATGAAAACCATTTGTTATAATATGGTACCAGGAAAATACTGAAAGAAAAAAAGAGTCATATTCTAAGCACATAAAAGAGGAAAGCATCATGCAGTCAGCAAATGAATGAAGATGGATAGTAGTTACTAACACATTAGGGTTAAGTTAGAAACAAATAAATAATGAAGTTAGATTTCATTCACTTAATGAAGACATAACTTACTTTTTGAGGGGAATTGAATAAATATTTACACCAGGATTGCTACTGTTTTTGTTTTTAAAGCATAATTAATAATGTCTCAAACTAATGTGTGTCTTACTACAACCTTCCATACACAATTCATAAAGTTAAGGTGGATCCATAGATATTCATCCAATTCAACACTATTTTATTCCATGGTGATATGTCATAAAATATAATGTTTACACTTTTTTTTTCTCTATCCTGTCTTAGAGTCTGGAAAAAATAGTTAATGGGAAGGCTATTGTCATGACATTTGTAAAACATATTGAATCTAAATAAACCGATGATTTGAAATTGGCGCCTAAATAAACAGTACTATTCAAGTAAGTTAATGCCACGTTAAACACAATGTCACTAGTCTGTGGACTGTTTTGAATGAGGATATATTTTATTCTAATCGAATTTGTATATCAAGTTGAATCATGTTGTATATAACTTTGAAAGCAGTACATAATAGTAGTGAAGTGAACTAAAAATATTGTTTAAACTAACCACATTTGACACTTTTTTGTATTGACTAAGTAAAATTTGTTTAAATATAACGTCAAGATTAATTATTGATAAGATATAAATATACATAAATATTAACATTAAAATAAGTAATATAGTAAAAAACCCCCTTCTGATAATAATAATAATCATATGCTCACTAGTGACTGACTTTGAGAGGTAAATCCTGGAGTTCTAGTGAGAATCAGTGGAGTTCAACCACGTCTATTGTGAGATATCAACTCACTGAAGAAATTGGTGAATGGTTTCTCAACTTCGTGGATTGGATGAAATTAGACACCAACACCATCGGATGCCGGCTCATTGGTCTAGAGGTTAAGTGCTCTGGCGCGAGACTTGTAGGTCCTGGGCTCGAATCTCGTGAGGCGGGATCATGGATGAACACTGTTGAGGAGTCCCACAATAGGATGAAACGGCTGTCCAGTGCTTCCAGATTTTCCATGGTGGTCTAGCTTCAATTGACTCATGCTTTCAACTATGAATATAGAAAACATTATAAGAAAATTTCGGCATACACTCACCTTTTATGGGTGTAATAAACAGTTGAAGAGGAGGAAAAAGATGGATGATTGTGAAATTTATATCCACTGAAACATAACTCACTAACTGAATAACTAAACAAAATGAAATACGGAATTTTGATTTCAATCTAAAGGATTCTTGAATGAAAGTGGCATGAAATGACTAGTTGTCCCTTAAAAAAAGTAAATGCCAAGTTTACTCAACATGAAATTTACTAAAATTTTATTACATTTTTCATACCCAAAAAGATTCTCCTTTTTGTAAGAATAGAGGTGGATAACATGTCGATGTTTGCGATGAGAAATACAAGATTTCAGTTCAAGTGTAGAAATCAACATTAAAATGAAAGCCTATCCATTTGACGAGTAACACATGGAATAAAGTATTCATCCTAAGCTCTATCTTTGATTAAAAAATACATAACATTTCCATATTATCATAGTTGAAAGCATGAGTCATTTGAAGCTAGACAACCATGGAAAACCTGGAAGCACTGGACGGCCGTTTCGTCCTATTGTGGGACTCCTCAACAATGTGCATCCATGATCCCGTCTCGCGAGATTCAAACCCAGGACCTATCGGTCTCGTGCCAGAGCGCTTAACCACTAGACCACTGAGTTGGCCAGCATTCGACGTTGTTAATGTCTAACTTAAACCAATCCACGAAGTTGAGCAACCATTCACCAATTGTCTTCAGTGAATTGATATCTCACAACAGACGTGGTTTGGACTCCACTGGTTACTGCTTCTCACTAGAACTCCAGGAAATATCTCTTGAAGTCAGTCACTAGTGAGCATATGATTGTAATCAGAAAGAGGTTTTGTGGAGATTTCAGTATTTTCATAGTTGAAATCATTAGCCAATTGAAGCTAGAAACCAATTTAAACATCTACTTATATAATTTACTAATATAAAAAACATAAAATAAAGGGTAATGAATATAACGATCTTTCTATTTATACATAATGATACTTTATATTTTAATGATGGAATGTCATATAAACAAGCGAATCAGCATTAATACGGTATAAAGAAATTATTTAACCTTCTAAATTATAATTAGTCTTCATAGAAAATGTAGTTACTTCAAGAAATCCAATTGCATTAAGTGTACTATTCATAATTCATTATAATAACACTTATGATTAATAATTTATTCAATGTTTCAATGACAATCATCAAGTTACTCTTGCTTCTTCTTATTCTTTTCTTTTTCAATATGAGAATTTATTAGAGATTGGTAGTATTTACATAGTTTAAATTTACTAGTCATTAGTTACCATGGTTAGTTATTTTTATATAGTTAAGATCATGAGTCAGTTGAAGCTAGATCACCATGGAAAACCTGGAAACACTGGACAGCCGTTTCGTTCTATTGTGGGACTCCTCAGCAGTGCGCATCCATGATCCAGCCTCACGGGATTTTTCACTATGTACTATTTTTTTACTTTTTCACTTAGAAACAAAAAAATGAAAAAAAATAAATAATTTAGTAATAATTTTTTTTGATTACTTTTAATTAATATATTTCTGACTGTTCATTTATTTATCCAAAAAAACGAATAATACATATATATATATATATATATATTTATAAACTGCATGCATAAGTATATGTATATATGTATGTATGTGTGTGTGTAATACAAAACTCAATGGCGTTTTCTTTAAAATGTTCAATGTTCAATTCATAGAAAAAATTTGGCGAAATATTTAAAAATCTTACTTGACTACAAATAATAAATTATGAATTTTTATTTAATTAAATTATATTTATGTATATGAGGTAGAGAATACGGTTATAAAAAGAAGTTTTATTAATAATAATAATAATAATGGTAAAGTGAAATGCATGAATGGAAAAGAATTAAAAATTACACATAGTAACAATAATAATAATAAAGAGGGAAAAACCAAAATTATTCAATTACACTCAATTGTGTAATTAATGAATAAAAAAATTTATTTTTTTATTTTTTTGAAAAAGTGCTCCACTAAGTAACAACTATATTATTGATTTTCAATTAATTAATTCATTAATAGGAATGAATATTGAAATTTTAAACAACTACACATGAAAAACAAATGGAAATTAAAACAAAAAATTTTTTAAAATTTTTTTTAAATTTTAAAATTAAATTATGAACATGAACAAGAACAACGATCACTAATTAAATATTTTTGTACTTGCCAATAACAATGATATCCATTAGCTGTTACACTAAGACGTTTAATTAAACGTCTAGCACGACGTCGACGTCTTTCATCTTTTGAATTTGTATCTAAATGTAAAGATGATGATGAAGAGGATGATATTGTTGATGATAATGTTGATGTTGATGGTTCAGATGATTTTATATTTGTCCATGATGTTTTAGTATCATAATGTGAATTACCAAGATTACGTGCTTGTAATTTACGATATGAATTAATATGTTGTATTGAATTATCTTTTAAACTTAAACGTGCATAAGTATCACGTTTATGTTTTGATTTAATAATATCTGTAACAGGTTCCATTTCATAAAAACCTGAATGAAATGTATTCATTGATACACGACGACGTATACGTTGATCAGCAGCATGTTCTCTAGTTTGTACTTGTGCAGCATCTTCACATTTCCAATGTAATAATTGTAATGCACGTGAACCAGATGGTCGACATTTCATACCAGATGGCCATGAACATGAATGTCCAGGACGATTTAAACATACACCTCTACGTATCCAACGTGGCCAAAATAATGGACCTAAATCTTCCCATATAAAATCCATTTCACATGTAGCTCGTTCAATTAACCAATAACGATATGGTTGAATTTGTTCATCAGTTAATGTAAAATATACACCATATGAATTACGAAATGTAAAATTTAATTCTCTAATCTCTTTTAATAATTTAGCATCAATTGATGTATAACTTTCTTGATTATTTGTATTTAATGAACCAGATATACCACGTTGTCTTAATATTCTTGGTGGTGTTTCAGATGTCCATTCTTTATCTAAATTACCAGATAGAATTTTACGTAATTTTTTTGTTTTATGTGGTGATACATCTGGATGTAAATGATTTACAACACTTGGATCAATTGGTTGACCCATAATACGCATATTAATTTTACTATATTCTTCTGATGCTAATGATAATGGCCATTCAGTTATTGGTTGATTATTTTTATAACGTTTTATATCATCCATTGAAGAGATTAATGAATTCGTCAAAACTGGTGAATTATGCTTTATCATATTCAATGGGGAATTGGTTGTATGTGATAATGAATCAAGACTAATACGATTTTGTACTGATGATACTAAACCTAATCCACCAACTTGATTGGTTAATTTAAAACTACGTTCAACGGGATTTGTTATATTATATAAGAAATTTGTTGATGTTGCCACTGGTGAATGTGATTTATTTTTAAGTGATGATTTTGACATTGTTTGTATGTTATTATTATTATTATTACTATTATAATTAGGATCATCATTAACAGTAATAGATTTATCTGATTGTATATTGAATGATTGATCTGTATACTTGGATTTCATATTAGTGATAGCAATGACTTGAGTAATGAAATAATTTTGTCCAATGAATGGAGCATTCCAGTAGAGTAAAACGAATATTAAGGTATATAACTGAAACATTTTCATTTTGCTGTCTTCAATGAATATTCTATTTTGGTATATATGTTATTACCCCCAATTAATTCAACAAGATATATCCGTAAATTTACTGATTCTTGTTTGATTTCAATTTGTGCATATCATGAGTTTTCGAAAAGAAAGGACAAAATGTCAAAGAGATGAAATGTGTGGAAGGTAAATGGAGTTCATCATGGCAGTATGTTCGATTCCCATGTGAATGGTTTCGATAAACAGTTGATTATAAGTCAGATATATGTATGTTGTTTTTGGGAATATTTCTTCAGTAAACACTTATATAAAATTAATATTGAATGAATATAATATCCTGGTTATGTTTATGTTCTTTTTTCTTGATCACTTTTTTTTTCTGTCTTCCTAGGTGATAATTAAAACAAGCAGAAAATGTATTTCCATTCAAGCATCTATTTAAATGATCAAATAGATTTTTCTGGTCAATTTTAAAACATTACAGAATGATAAGAACAGTAAATGTTAAACGAAACAAAGTTCATAATAATCTGATTGTCACTACTACCATCATCATAACATTATGATTATCATCATCATGATCATCACCATCGCCACCACTACCACCACCACCACTACCGTCACCACTACCTTAAACCACACAGGTCTAATGGTTTTGTAGGAAGGTGAAAAATGGCTACTTTAACAAATATTGTTAACAATTTGATTGGTCAATTTTAGAATTAGACTACACATATATTAACCAATCATTTTTAAGACGACCAATGTATATATTTTTTCTCTTTAATGTATTTCTCTTTATTTTTGTATGTTTATGAAATGTTTGTCAGTTAATGTGCATAGATAAAAAAAGTCAAAATTGAAAATAAAGACAATAAATTATCCTTGTTAAAATAGAAGAAATCTGAAAGATAAAGTTTTATCCGAATATAATAAGAGTAGTATAGATTCAATTAACAAGATAGAATGAAGGTTAGTTACTTACTTTTTTCCTTACTTACGCCTGTTACTCCCAATGAAGCATAGGCCGCCAACCAGCATTCTCCAACCCACTCTGTCCTGGGCCTTTCTTTCTATTTCTATCCAGTTTTTGTTCATTCTTCTCATGTCTGTCTCTATTTCTCGGCGTAATGTGTTCTTTGGTCTTCCTCTTTTCCTTTGACCTTCAGGACTCCATGTGAGGGCTTGTCTTGAGACGCAGTTGGGTGATTTTCTCAATATGTATCCTACCCACTTCCAGCGCTTCTTCCTGATTTCTTCCTCCACTGATCCACCGTGTTCATCAATGATGCTGCCCAGATATGTAAAGGTTCCCACATCCTCCAAAGCTTCTCCGTCAAGTGTAATTCGATTGGTACATGTTGTATTGTATTGGAGAGTGTTAATTTTCCCTTTGTGTATGTTGAGACCTACTGCTTCTGAGGCTGCTGCTACACTGGTCGTTTTCTTCTGCATTTATTGTTGCGTGTGTGATAGAAGAGCCAGACAATCTGCGAAGTGCAAATCGTCTAGCTGCATCCTAGCTGTCCATTGTATCTCGTGCTTACCTCCAGATGTTGACGTCTTCGTAATACAGTCGATCACCAGAAGAAAGAGAAAGGGTGAGAGTAAGCAACCTTGCCTGATACCGGTCTTTACCCCAACTGAGTCAGTAAATTGTCCTCCACGCACGAGTTTGCAGTTTAATCCATCGTAGGAATTCCGTATGATGTTGACTATCTTCTCAGGCACGCCGTAGTGTCGAAGAAGCCTCCATACTGTTGTCTTGTCCACGTTATCAAATGCTTTCTCGTAATCAATGAAGTTGATGTAGAGTGATGAATTCCATGCAATACATTGCTCCACAATGAACCGTAGAGTTGCGATTCGTTCTGTACACGATCGATCCTTACGAAATCCGGCCTGTTGATCTCGAAGTTAGGCGTCAACGGAGTCCTAATGAAGGTTAATAGGATTGAAGAAAAGTCTATGTGATTTAGGTTATGCATATTTTAGGAAGTTTCATCGGTTGATGAAGTTAATCGGTTTATTTAGTTTCGAAATGTTTATAACCACATTGTAATTGAACTGATGACATTTGTTTTAGTTAAAGTGAACGGGACAAATTCCAATGCAAAAAAGTTTTTAAAAAAGGTTTACGATGTGTATATGTTCATTTTATTCATCAATAAGTTAAGTTATCGTCTCGATAGTTTCCTTTTTTTACATTTAATCAATTGATGAATGATTAAGCAAAGATAGATGATGGCTAGCAGTGGAATCCAGGACGAGAGTTTCTTCCTATTTGGGACTCGTCAACTGGATGTACCTATCTATAATGCTTGTGACTTACGGGGATATCGAAGTGATCCGAACAGGATGCACATATGCCCATAAGAGAGTGATCGATTTCAGTCCTAAACAGCAATGTAAAGTTCCAAACAGACAATACAAAAATGAATGATAAATGAATACTAACAATGAACCTTCAATACAAAAAGAAAAGTAAATCGGATTCAAGACAGTGGCCTTTAGTTTTTCACGGAAAGTCTTAAAAAAGCTCTTACCAGCTGACATCACTGAGGCTATCCGATTCTATTGGTATGTAAACAACTTGTATCGTATCCGACAATTTCTGAGTAAATATTACCACCAGAAAACGTCTGACATCAAAACCACTTCAGATCAATTACAGTCGACTAAAGAGTAATATCGATGAATTAGGTCAGGTTCTTATTAGAACAAAAATGCTTATACACTCCACCAATAAACCATAAAATAATGTGCTTAAAATATGAAAATATACTGTCAACATGAAAACTATTACACAATACAACTATTTCACAATAACAATGAAATAATTGTAGCAACATCACAAATGAAACAACGAAGAAACAGTGAGTGAACCATGTTATCCATTAAAGCTTACAAAGATGGTAGACGAAAATAACTTCCATGATTAATCCATGAATCTGATTGATTATTAGGATGTATGGGGGATTTTTTTTAACAATTTGACGGTAGAACTTTGAGGAAAGTAGTTTTATTTAGTGCTTGCTTTGTTTAAGGTTGTTGAAAAAAGTCTTTTACGTGATCTTACATAGATTATGAAATTGAAATTACACAGAATACTAACTCTTTCTGATACCGATTCAATTAGAAGCATATTTTCCCATGAATTCGTTCTTTTTTTCCTTTGTGTAGAAATTAAACTCACTTCTAAATTATGTAATCATTAATAGACTGAATGACCATCATTTTTATGTGGTATACATGATCACAAATAACTAAACATTTTCATTTTTATGATTCTCGAATTGTGACTTCATAAAATCCTTCCATCGACATTACGACAACTCTTCATACAGAGACTGAGGAAATAATGAGAAATTATTGACAAGAGTTTAAATGATAAGAAATTCAACAATAAAATGGGTTTCCGTGGAATGAATTAGTCACTGTAACGGAAATTAGGTTTGATTCAAGGTAGGGAAAACTGATCATAAATCTTTGGAAAAGTTCTTCAGTTACTTAAAACCACGACAAATATTTAGCTTCCATTAGTTTCATGGTGACAGATTCTTGATCTCGGCATTTTGTTTGGCCATTGGTTAATAGGTGGGATAAGATTATTAATGTCAAAGTCAATATCACTCAAGGTCACTGCTGTCTTACAGGTTCACTAGACTGGATTAAAAACTATTTGGAGAACTACTGTAGATCGAATAACACTGAAAAACTATTTCATCCTAGATTGGAACCTCTTAATAGTGTTTAATCACAACATCTCTTGATATCAAACCTTAGACATTGGTGTTTTTCTTTAGCAAAGTCTGCATTTTCAGAAAGCTATATTTTCCATGAGCTATTTGGTGATAAAATCTCTAAAATACCAAATAAATAAATAAAGTTATTATCCCAATTTAATAGACTGCAAGATACACAAAAAAATGTTCAAAATAACCCAAACACAAATTTCAAAATAAGAATCTGAGGGTCTAGGTTTCAATCATCCACGGGATTGGGGGTTGATACTGCTAGAAGGCGTCTATCCACTGTTCTCTGGGTTTCGAATGTTAGTCCCTAGTGTAAACTATAATACTTCTATTCACTAAGATATTTTGAAAAGATTTACAAACCACGCAGGCAATTTGCGTTATGAATTGATTGGCAATCATTGAGGAATTACAGGAAAACACAAAATGTCTTTAAACACTTTCATCATTGCGATTTTGAACATTTGTTGTTTACAACAAAACTCTATACTTATTAGCAGAAAACCAACTACTTGTAGGTAATATATGATAACTTTTTCATTCAAATTCCATATCATTTTGGCAATAGTAGTCATCTTCAGATTAGAAGTATACCATGACTTTGCACCGAACTTATCACCTCGCCGCTACGTTTAATCCTTTCAATGAAATACACACACATGAACATTCATTATTCATTTCTTCCTTTATCAACCCTATAATTATATCGAACATTCAACAACTACAATATTTTTTTTGCTTTCAAGTCACGGAAAACATTTTACTACTAAATACTCAGTATTATGTCAATTAAACTAATGATATTTATCATTGGTCCTAGTTTATCCAATTTCTAACATCAATTGAGATAATCAACTCTTTGTTGACTGATTTGTACACATACAAATAATTATATAAACAAATACACACGGTAGAAAAGATATCGGATAAAGAAAGTAAAAGTGAGTGAAAGTATTAAAACATTGAAATATCTGTCTCCATTATTGAATAAAAATTGAATAATTTCAAATAATCAGAAGGAGTTTTGTGGAGATTTTAGTATTTTCATAATTGAAATCATGAGTCATTTGAAGCTAGAACACCATGGAAAACCTGGAAGCACTAGACGGTCGTTTCGTCTTATTGTGGGACTCCTCAGAAGTGCGCATATACGATCCCGCCTCACGAGATTCCAACCCAGGACCTATCAGTCTCGCTCCAGACCACTGAGCTGGTATCCAATGGTGTTAATGTCTAACTTAAACCAATCCACGAAATTGAGCAACCATTCACCAATTGTCTTCGGTGAGTTTCTATCTCAACAACAGACGGGGTTTGAACTCCCCTGGGTACTGCTTCTCACTAGAACTCCAGGAAATATCTCTTGAACTCTTCACTAGTGAACATATGATTATAATCAGAAGGGGTCCCGTGTTCGAATCTCGCGAGGCGGGATCGTGGATGCGCACTGCTGAGGAGTCCCACAATAGGACGAAATGGTTGTCAGGTGTATCCAGGTTTTCCATGATGGTCTAGCTTCAATTGACTCATAATTTCAATTTTAAATACGTCAATTAAAATTTATTTCAAACTTATTTCTCTATACAAATCTAAATAGTTATGTGAAGTAAAATGAATAAACATAGAATAGAACCAAGAAATTAATTTTGAAATAAAGCTTATTGAAATGAATTTCATTTCTTATTTCGAATGATTATGATACTTTTCAATATACAATAATGCTAATGTATTAAAAGTATAGTTGTCAATCTTTGCATTAATTATAATATAATATGACAGGTAGAAGTTTTAATTCGTTAGTTAATGGTTGTTTTCTGTAGTGTCATCAGACTAAATTTGGCGATTGCTCTCATGAGTAAAGTATCAGTTGAATTCATGAGTCGATCTAAGCTAGACTACCACTTAAAAAAATGGAAGCAGTGGACGGCCGTTTCATCCTAGTATAGAACTACTGAGCAATGAGCATATGTTTAGTGACAGGGGTGGTATTCGAACCCAAGCTTACAGAACGGACTGTGACCTAAATGTAGCGGCTTGAACTGTTCGGCCATCTTGACCATGAGTCTAGTGCGCACTGATGAAGAGTCCAATACTAGGATGAAACGACCGTCCAGTGCTTCCAGGTTTTCAGTGGTGGTCTAGCTTAGATAGACTCATCAATTCAACTGTTAAAATTAATAAAATTTCTACAGATCCCCATTCTGATAGTAAATTATCAGTTTGATAATATCATATATCATAGTAATGTTATTGACCGATTTTGAATTATTTCAGTATAGTATTTCTCAGATATCTACATGGTACTTCCCACTTAAAAAATGACAAATATGTTGACTGTGCAACCGTTTGATGTTTAACTGATTAATGTCATGTACGTGCCCTTAAATCTTTTGGAATAATCCTGGTTGTTAAAGCAGTCTTTTAATGATTTTACACATAAGTATTTTAATTGACTACCTTTGAAAACTCAAATAGTAACAGTTGCCTGGATGTTCAAGTCACGCAACTGTTACTATTTGAGATTTGGGGTATTTAAAGTAAGTACTTTTTTGCTCTTCTCCTTTTAAACGATCATTTACGTCAATAATACTTTTAAAGCAGGTCAATAATTTGCAAACTGAAGACAGGATAAACGTATAAGTTGTTGATTATGGTTTGAACTAGAAATTGACCTAAGCTAGAAAACAAATGAAAACTGAGAACTGGATTCCATTTTTATCTTAATAAGAAACTTCGCAGTCCTGCATAACCCTTACCATTCCAGTCATGTAAGCTAGAATTTCCAAACCCACTGTCAAGCGTTTTATCACCGAATTATTGTACTGACATCCATAAATTCAAAGATCCAAAGTCAGTCAGTTCTCAATGCTACCTGGACACCGTCTATCTTTTTACTATGTCTCAATTCCAACATAGTAAGATTCCATGAGTTATTTCTTCTCACTGGAAATTTTTCATAACCACAACTACACGACGTCTATCGAGGACAAGAAATGACGATTCTAATGATAAACAACTGTATACGTAAATAATATGAAGTTGCAATTGATATGAACTTAAGTTACTGAATGACAGAGTGTTATGTCCTATGGCGCATCAAATATCACGTAACAAAACCACCAATCAGAACACCAACCTTTATGACCTTGTCCCTGCGCTACACCAATGATGAGTGAACCGGCACGAGCAGCGTTGAGTCAAATGTTGAGTCCTTATTGGTTCTCAAGATAGTCCAGCTCGTTCAGTCCAGAATATAAATACCGACCTCTGCAATTTGAATAGTATATTTCACACATGCGTGGTTTATATACAAGCAGACCAGACCGAATCACACTACAAAATGAAAAATGATTATCATACAAGATCAAGCCAAAAGTGGGTGTGAGTATGAGATACTGTAACTAATAAATTGAGAATCGTAAACCATATAACAGTAGCCAATAGGTCAAATGAAAGAATATGAGAATATGATACAAGGAATACGAATATATATATATATATATATATATATATATACTTAATAATTATTTAATAAGAATATATCTAATAATCGTCCATAAATAATCGCTAGCAGTTACTATACATTTATTCTTCGGTCAGATAGAACACAGAGTCAATCTTGTTCATGTTTAACTTCTTAATCACTTACACTCCTGGGTCTCTATTGAAGAACAACGAATGTGCTACAGATAAACTGAATTATAACTAAACTAGCTTGTAATTGTTATTTTGATGTTTTCTAATTTAACTCTCAAACAGTAACTTGCTAGCTACCACCTACCCCTCAGAACTCTTCCACGCTTGAACGTCGAACTTAAAACAGTAGTCAGGATATACAGAAGCATTTTCACTTCTAAGATTAGATTACGTACGAACACTGAAGGTAATTATAAGATCTTGGGATTCCATGCGCTTGAGAAGATGGTGGTAAAACTTGTAACAAATGCCCTAATTTTCTACTCATGATCAAGAAAATAATTTAAATTTTTTTGAAAATCAACAAAAAGAGTTGATTGATCAAAGTATTTCTGGAGTTGCCCTTGACTTATAGAAGAATTGCCGAGTACTCTCTACACATTTTGGGACCTAGTTTAATCGTAAAAAAGTTATTCGGATCGTGGAAAGATGAGAAATGGCATGTATTACTTTTGCACTCAGAGTTAAAGTCTGAAATGGTGAGCTCTCGACGCCTCAGCAGTACAGAAGTTTTTAATTTGACCTCCCTTTGATCTCATTCTTTCGACTGTATAGATTATTTTGAAGGTACGTCTCTCTAAAGGATTTATCCCTTGAATTTAATCTACACAGTCAAAAGAATGAGATCAACGAGAGGTCAAATTAAAAACTTCTGTACTGCTGAGGCGTCGAGAACTCACCATTTCAGACTTGAACTTTGAGTGCAGAAATAATACATGTCATCTCTTATCCTTCCATGGAAATAATGTTTTTTCCACTATATTTAGGTCTTTTTTTCACTTGCACTACTAGTGTGGCTGAAATATTCACATTCTTCTAATTTTTTCAAAACGGAATATCCTATAAATAAACACTGATAGTATTTGATTAATGATCTTGTTCTACAACACTATTCATCATTCTTTCTAGGACATTTTTTATAAATGTAAATCAATTTCATTCAGGATCCGAATACAAAAGTAAAAGATCGTTTGTTAGTAAACCTAAGTAGTATCTTCAAATTCCTCATCGTTTATTCATGAGAAATCTCCTGTAAATTCATAATGTTCATGGTATCCTAATGAATATTTGTAGTTTTCATGGGTATTATCATGTATTCGAATTACATGTATTCTATTCTTAATGAATAGATCAACCTTTCTGTAAAATATAAATTAGTGATATGTGTAACTAAAGATCAAACTTTGCCGTGGAACTAGAACCAAAAGAATAACCATGAAACATTTAATAGATTATTTTGTTGAACCACATTGTATTTTAAGGTTACCTACAGCACGATAATTTCAAATTTAAGAACAGTTGTAAGATAATTCTAATATGAGAGGGTCCATGAGAACTGGATAGATCAGCGAATTAATACACAAGAACAATACAATGTTGCATAATTTAAAGAGGTAGAAGACGGGACGTTCAGAATAAATTTCGTGTTTTTAATAGAAGTAAAATTTAGTTTAATCATTCAGTAGTTTTATATTGTCGGTACAGGTTTGTGGAGATTGTTGAGTTTTGATTGAGATCACGAATGGATCAATGTTAAACCACCATTGAAAACCTGGAAGCACTGAACTACCGTTTCGTTGTAGTATGGGACTGGTGAGCAGTATGCATCCACGATCCTCATGTGGGACACGAACTCAGAACCTTAGGTCTCTCACGCTAATTCTCAATCTCTAGACCACTGAGCCAACATCCAACGTTGTTAATGTCTAATTTCAATCAATCCATGATCTTGCGCAACCATTCATCCATTATCTCAATTAGATACCTATTTCCATTCGAAACAGATTGGACTCCAATGGTTACGACTTCTTACAAGAACTTCAGTAAATCCATCTTGACTCTAGCTACTAGTGAACACATGATAATTGTAAGTATCTGATTATGAAGATTGTTGAGTTTTGATTGAGGTCATTAATGCAAAGACAGATATAACATGAAATTCACATAGACAAATTACTTCATGTTTTAAACCATATTTGTCTAAATACTCTTTACATATTATTATTATCAATGAATAACTAGTCCATTATTAAGCATAACTATTTTCTTTATCTTTATCTAAAAACTAGAAAAGATTTAATATACCAGGAAACAATGAATATACACACTCACCATCTACATATATTCAGAGAATTATGGGTTTACTTTGTTTCATGAGAGTATTCATTTATTTCTTTATTTGTTTATGTTCATTTAAGTTAATATATATATACATGAGATTGAAATAACTTGTTAAAATTGAAATATTCACTAATATACTACTTATCTCCTATATATCTATAGAAACAATATAAAAGATTGATTTACTTCATGAACATATTTACAATTTTCTCACGGTTTTATTTTTTGTGACTCTGTTACTATTTTTTTTATTCTCTATTACGGGGATTATTATTTCTTGTTCAAATTTACCGGTTGAAAATTTGTTTTTCATCCATTTAAACAAAGATTATTGATTAGTAATATGGTAATGAGAAGAAGAAGAAGAAGAAGAAGAAGGAGAATCGTCATACATAGGACGAAACGCGTGTCCTGGATTCCACTGCTAGCCACTATTCATCTTTGCTTATAATGCTTATGAATTAAGGTAATATCGAAGCAATATGCATAGTATGCACATATGGCCAATAAGAGACTGACCAGTTGCAGACCTAAGCATCAATAGGAAGATTCAAACAAACAATACTAAGTGAATTCAAACTTCACCCCATTGTACAAGCAAGTGGCTATCAGGACTCAGTAGCTAAGTGGATAACGTGATGGCGTTTGAAGCGAATGGTACTGGGTTCGAGTACGGAGCAGACGTCGCCTCTGAAATGCAGGTGCA
>NC_031500.1:4913557-4944200 GCF_000237925.1 Schistosoma mansoni
AAATAAATAATATATTGTAAATATCCCAATGAGTAGAAAAATTAGATTTTCTGACGTTTCGTGACTCAAAGTAAGCCACTTCTTCAGAGAATAAATAACCAAATTAACAATAATCCAAGTTTAAATAGTACACAGGTCAATTTTCAATAAAATGTAAACTACCTATAATAAACATATTTTGGTTTATATCTATTCAGTGAATTGAATTTATGTATGTATATATATTGCTTATCATTTTCCAGTTCAATTTTGGTTAATATTCAGTTGTTTTTTATACCCAATTCTTAAACCACCCTTTCTCTCACACATTTCCGCTCATTTGTCTCTCCTAATTATATGAACTATCCAAATCTTATTCAATTATTACGTAACCCACCCTAATTGTTTTCAACTACGTCTATAAATTATTCAATCATTACGTAATCCCACCCTAATTGTTTTCAACTACCTCTAACATAATCACATTTTGATTTTATCTGTCTCTTAACTCCACTCAACTATTACGCCACCCTTTATCCTAATACCTAATAACCTCTGACCTTTCCTTGACCATAGATATATATATACATATACATTTATCATCGATGACTTTTGTTATTCCAATCCTTTACATTCCCTTATGTCAGTTGTTCCATTCTATTTATTACCCTAATGCTAAAACTCTAATGCATATTTGGTTGTAAGCAGCTGATGAGAAACCACGAAATATAATGAATTCATATTATTCTGCATCAATATTTGTTCTATCTTTATTTGTAGTATATATTTTTACATAATATTTTACCTATTATTGTAACCGAATTGTGTATGACTAAACTAGTGTTAAAAAGTGACGTTTTTTTCTTTTGATGATATGCACAAGAAGTATAAAAATAAAGTATGATAGGAGCCAACAAAAGAAAGAAATCTATTTTCTTGTGAGTCAAAACCTTTTGATTTAATTTTCATAGTTGAAAAAATGAGTTAATTGAAGCTAGACCATCAAGGAAAACCTGGAAGCACTGGATGACCGTTTCGTCCTATTGTGGGACTCCTCAATTTTTTAATAAATTACTTTAATAATTGGTGCATAATCTATGGTAAATTTAACGAAACAGTTATTTACTACTGAATTAAATAAAGTACTAGTAATATTTTTTATTATAGAGTAAAAAACTAATGGAAACTATATTCTCATTTGATTGGATTTAGCTTATTTATCTATGATATAAAATATTTTTAGCTGTAAGACCTTCGTGTATTTCAACTGTTTACAATTTATTCACTGTGGTCGATTGGTAATATCATTATGGTATCGTTATAGAGAAATCCTGGAGATTATTAAATTTAATAAATCATATCATGTACTGATTTTAGTTAAATAAACACTAAAAAAGAGGAAGTGCTAAAAAGCTATCTCATCTTGTTATGGGCCAAATGAGTATGTATCTATGTCTGCAATAGGATCTAACTCCTCACATTCAGGTCTCACGGTATATACTTAAATTTCAAAACACTAATGGACATTCACTGGCTAACCCATCAGAGGATTAAGCTTTTGTCGCGCGATTTGTAGGTCCTGTTCTCAATTGCTAGTGAGGTTTTGGGTTGGTACTGATGGGAGGTTTTATCCTAGAAGAAAAAAGTTGTCCGGTACCTCCTGTTTTTCAATATTTATTCAAATAAAATCAACCAATGACAAATTATAATGGTGATTCGGTGTTACTTGTCCTTATAAAATAATTTAGACTAATGATAATTCTATTTTCGCTAGCAAATTTGTTACATCCCGTGGATATTTATGAATGGTAACTTTGAGAACTATTTATGGACCAATATGATGTGTATATTTCCTATTGTATAATTGTTAAGTAACTAAACTACTCATATTCGTGTCCCTTTTATTATGAGCTTTATTTTGACCCATATACCATTATTATACGATTTACCATTCTTGAGTTATCCCTAGTCTATTAGTTATTGTTCCCCCTATTCACAGCCACATTTGGTTAAATCTTGTACAAATGTTATTTTCTATTTTATGGTACGATGTGGTCAGTTTGATTGGTATATAAACCCAGTATGTTTGAGAATAATGATTCATATTGTAGAGGCTGTTATTAGTGTTCTGTACTTAACTGGCTGGGCTAGGCAGAAAGCAGGACCAAGTAGTGCTCAAGATTGCTCATACGGCTTATGTGTATCATCGGGCGATCAATAAATTCACTCCTCTCTCATCGGCGGTCTCATCATGCTCATATATTAACAGGAGACACATTCAATCGATATAACAAAATCAATTCGTGATCCAAAGATCAAGAAGCTTTTATTATCTGATATTAAATCTATTTAAATGAGAATGTAGAAGATCATTGAATAAATTAAATAAAGCTGATTTTGTAGGCTTAATTAGTAAAAATAAAGAAATGTTAATTATAGAATAATAAATATAACTAGACAAATATCATTTTCAATTAGATCTTTAACAATATGGTTTGGTTATTCGTTTTGTTTTAATTTATAAAATGAGGGTTTATTTTTAAGAAAATTGAATTAGTTTATTCCCCCTTATTGATATTATGATTTGAATTTCTATATTGGTTGAAGTAAATTTTGTACATTACTGAAGAGAAATTATTACTTCTCAATATTTAAAACAAGTAAACTCTTATTTGAAATGATTATTACAATAGGTCCTGGATTCGAATCTCACGAGGTGGGATCGTGGATATGCACTGCTGAGGAGTCTCACAATAGGACGAAACGCCCGTCTAGTGTTTCCAGGTTTTCCATGGTGGTCTAGCCTCAATTGACTCATGGTTTCAACCATATAAAATTACTAAAATCTCCACAAAACCCACTTCTGACTATGATCATATGCTCACTAGTGACTGGCTTCAAGAGGTATTTCCTGGAGTTCTAGTAAGAAGCAGTTACCAGTGGAGTTCAACTAGGTCTGTTGTGAGATATCAACTCACTGAAGACATTGGTGAATGGTTACTCAATTTCGTGGATTGGTTGTAGTTAGATATTAACACCGTTGAATGCCGGCTCAGTGATGTAGTGGTTAAGAGCGCGCGCGAGAGACTGTTTGGTCCTGGGTTTGAATCTCGCGAGGTGGGATCATTGATACGCACTGTTGAGGAATCCCACAATAGGAAAAGACGGCCATCCAGTGCTTCCAGGTTTTCCATGGTGGTCTAGCTTCAATTGATTCATAATCTCAACCATAAAATCACTAAAATCTTCACAAAAACCCCTTCTGACGATTATTACTATTACTATTATTATTACTACTTAAAGTAATCAAAAGCTATTTCATATTCGATTTGAAACGGAATATCTGAAAATGAGATTTTTTTCACATTATCATAATGAATTTTAGATGCCTTGATAATGAAACTTACTGCCGAAAAAATAAGTTAAGAATTCAATAGTTTTCAATGCTTTTAAAACAGAAAGGGGTTTTGTGGAGATCGTAGTGATTTAATAGTTGAGTTAATGTGTCGATCAAAGCTAGACCACCATGGAAAGCTTGTAAACACTGGACGGCTGTTTTGTCCTGGTATGTAACCCCTCAGCAGTGCGCATCCATGACCCTGCTCGACGGATTTTAAATCCAGGACTTTCGGCCTCTCGATCGAGCACTTAACCTCTAGACCACTGAATAGGCATCCAACAACAATTAAAGTTAGGTTTTAAATTATTAGTGGCTGTCTTTGAATAATTCTTTCTTTTCCGATTGTTCACATAACTCTATATGAAACTGAACTAGTACAAAGTTTATTTATTGAAAGCCGTTCATAAAG
This sequence comes from Schistosoma mansoni, assembly GCF_000237925.1. Classification (NCBI taxonomy): domain Eukaryota; kingdom Metazoa; phylum Platyhelminthes; class Trematoda; order Strigeidida; family Schistosomatidae; genus Schistosoma; species Schistosoma mansoni. The sequence continues at coordinate 4,917,346 of NC_031500.1, forward strand.
CGTTATAACATGTTTTCTCATGGCTTATTTACTTGATTAAAATGGTTTAAATCATTGAAAAGAAACTAAAGAGGAAACTATATTTGTGAAAATCTAAGCGATTAAACTTAAAATAAATCTAGCGCTTCACCCAGTAATCTGTTTCAAGCTTTTTCAGGGGAATAACAATCATTGTGAAATTTTTCATACAAATCAGAAGGGGGTTTTGTGGGGATTTTAGTAATTTTATATAGTTGAGATCATGAGTGAAGTGAAGCTAGACCACTATGGAAAACCTGAAAGCATTGGACGACCGTTTCGTCATATTGTGGGACTTCTCAACAGTGCGCATCCACGATCACGCCTCACGGGATTCCAACCCAGGACCTACCAGTCTCGCGTGCGAGCGCTTAACCACTAGACCACTGATCCGACCGGAATCCAACGGTGTTAATGTCTAACCTCAACTTATCCATGAAATTGCACAACCAACGTTTTCAAAGACATGGAAAAGAAAGTTTGTGTGGGTGCGCGAATATGTGTTTGAAAACTCTCACTAGGATTCACTTGTAAACCAAACAAATATTATATAAACCATGCACAATTAAGGTAATAAGTAATTCTAGTAAGTTTATTGTACTAACAGATACACCAGAATGTTATACTCAAGATTGACTTCCTTCCGTACTAACTTATTATTGTCCCCAGCCTTCTTGAAACATTTACAGAAGGATTATTAGAATATTCTAAGAAATCAAATCAGATTTGTTATATTAAATTGAATTTTGGCTAAGGAATTCGAAATTATTTTAAAATATTAGTTAAATAGGATATATAGATGTACAAAACATAAAAATAGTCATACATTTAAATCATTGATGGTGGTAAGATAGTTAAAGAACATAGTTGGTAAATTGTAGATTCAAGTTTCTTGGACCAATGAAATTTTGAATTGTTGAAATATTTTAACAAATATTAGAAAATTCGTACTTACCTTTGATTGTTTCTAAAAGTACTGTTGGCTACTGAATGTTTTTTTTCAATGGTTATTAGTAGGTGTCAAAGAATATAAATCATTTGGCACGAAATCATAAAATAGTTTTATTGTAGTGTAGTCTACTTATATCCATATAAGTAGTATATGGTGATGGGCAGACATAGAGTGTATTTTGGCAGAAGACCGATTGAGACAATTGATTGATAGTTTGCAAATTAACTGTTCACTGTATGATTATCAAAATTTAGTGAGATAGTCTGTAATTTGTGCTTAAATACATTCGATCGCCCCCAATTGTGTTTTGTTTACTACAATATCTTCAGATCATTTATCGAATCTTATTAAATAATAGATGTTTATATACTATGAAATCGTTGAATAATTTTGTCGACATTGCTTAAGGATATCGAATTGTAATATTATTAAGACAATTAATCCCGCTAATACTGTTGATTTTCTCATTCAATAGTCTTTTAATTGTTCTTCTGAAACCATTCAACGAAGTGTATACACTCGATCAAAATCGAAATCTTTTAATTTCTCATCAACCATGATATCCATCTTCAGCTGATGTCATTTCCTAGTGAAAATGACTTTTGATCAATGTTGAATTTATATTGTGGTGTGTGGTACTAATGTCAATTGATATAATTAATATGCATCATCAATGGAAAGTGAAATACCTGATGGCAGAAGGTTAATAAAATTAAATAAAAGAGAACAAGAACAGTGAATGATTGGTGTGGAAATGGAGGAACAGTGAAGTCTGAGATGATTGATTGACATTTGGAAAAGGAATAGTTAAGTTTGAGACAGTTGATTGAGATTTTACAAATGAAGTATTTACTATATGGTTCTCAGATTTTATTAAGATGTTCTGTAATGTTGTGTTCGAATACATTCGGTTGTCCCCACTTGTGTTCTCGTTCACTACATATCGGATATGAACAATGCAAAGTACAAGTTTGAAAGAAAAACTTATCGACATTGTATTTGGGTTTTTTTCCTTTTTAATATTTATTAAAGATGAAACGGATTGGTGAAGAATATTTTTTTCCTTATCTTTATTCATACTTTTATATCACTCATTTCTAAGTAAAACATTCAAGGTAAATATTTAATGTTGAAGAAATATACATCAGAATGGGGATTTGTGGAGATTGTATTGATTTGAACAGTTGGATTGGTGAGCCGATCTAAGTTAGACCACCATTGAAAACCTGTGAGTACTGGACCATTGTTTCGTCCCAGTATTGAACTCCTCCGCAGTACACATCGATAAAATATTGCAGACGAATAAGACATAATGGCTCAATTTTTCACTTTATATCAATTTGATATAATCTGTCGTTATAATAACTTGCAAACATTTATAAACAAACGAGCTTTAAAAATATTATGTCCTGAAGGATTAATCACTTCAGAGTTTTGAATATGTCAATTGTTATTTAAAAACTAATCATGGAATGTTTAAGGAAACTGATAGTTTACCATCTATCTCTAAATGTATCGGACCAGATTATCTTCAGATGTTCTGTAATGTTGTGTTTGAATACATTCGATTGTCCCCATTTGTATTCTCATTGACAATAATACAAGTACCTTAATCCAATCAGTGTCATTATTATAGATCATAAAATTAAAAATTCACAACTCAATGAAAGATGTTCATAAAAAACATCTCGAAAAGATTTTACCAACTATCAACTAGGTCCTGGGTTCGAATTTTGTGAAGTAGGATTGTGGATGCGCACTGTTGAGGAGTCACACAATAGGATGAAACGACCGTCCAGTGCTTTCAGGTTTTCCATCGTGGTCAAGCTTCAATTGACTTATGATTTCAACTATATAATATTACTAAAATCTCCACAAAACCCCCTTATCAGCAATAACATAACAAAATTCAGAAAGAATTAACTTAATATTGTAAAATAAAATAACCTCCCTTTTAAAAAAAAACAGTAAAGGAAATGTAAGTTGATCAAACCATATTCTTTCAACACTTCACGACCATTTACAAAACAAAACAAAACAAAAAAAAAGAAAAGGAGGAAAGAAGTAAGCCTAGATTAAATTTAAACCGTTTTGTTATCAATCAACATTTAAGTTTAAGGCTAATTTCATGTCAACTAAATACTATTTAGCATTTTGACCAACCACAAACATAAAAATCTATCTTATTCCATATATACATATATACATAGAATGTAAATATAAGACATGTGGTATTTTGGCGCCATAATGTTGTAATATTGTCAACCTTTTATATTGTTAACTATATAGAAGGTAAGGAAAACTCTTTTACGTTTTCAAATCATACTGAGAAAATAAAGGTAGTTTAAAATACTAAACATTTTTTTTTGATGTATGGATTGGGTGGGCTTAAATAGTTTGAAACGAAAAATAACAAACAAACGAATATGTATATAGTAGAAGGTCTTTCAAGGAGTTTCCTGTCATATGTGTATTTTACAGGCTGTTACTGTTTCAATGATATTCTCATAGTAGCAAATATATATGTACCATACAATATAAACTGGTTCATTGAAATTGTAGACCAATTTACCTTTCTAAAGTTGTCAGTTCTGTCAATATATATATGCATTAAACAGTAATCTTTTAGAAGAACCAATAGTGTTATGTTCAAACCAAAACCATAAATCACCCCACTTCCTTTACACACACACACAAACACATTTATATATTAATACACATACAAAAAAACACGTACCAAACTAATATTCATTAATCCATCACTTAATTTCGCCAATACTACCATTATCATCGCTATTACTACTACTAGTCATTCAGTTTTGTTCACAATATACAATTTTACAACAGTTGGACATTGAATAGGAAAATGAAGATTATGAGAGAGAGGGAGAGAGGGGAAAAAAGAAACAGAAATAAGGGGGGCAGAAATTTATTTATTGTCTATGTCATTTAACCTAAATAACTGAATGTACACATTTTCTTTCATATATCCATTAAACAAAATCTCAATCATAACGGACGCATGAATTCATTCATTATACAATTAACTATAGACGTATTTATTTAAAGAAAATGAAAAAGGAAACTTTTAAAAGTTTTGTAGCCACTTTAAAATGTTACGAAAAAACAAAAAAAAAGAAAAAAAATTCAAAAAAAGGAAACAAAATTTCAAAAAAATTGCCAGTTTGTTTAAATTTTTTTTTAGTTTCCTTTCAAACTAGTCATAATATTTATTAGTAGTATTATCAAAATATCAAAAATATATATAATCTCTATGGTGAATAACAAGCAAATTATGTTAACATTTTCAATTCCTATTACTTATACAATCACAATTGTTTGAAAATGATGAAATTTTATTGAATTTGAAATAATAACCAGTTGATGGGTAATATTTAAATGTAAATCCTTTACAAATTCATATATGCACTCGTACACACACATACATACATACATGGAAACATACATACATACATACATGCACTAAGTAGATGGTGATGTTTCATACAAATCCCTATACTTGAAACATTTATTTACCCAAGACAAATGTAATCATATAAGGGAGGAGAAACAGAAGATAAACGAGGACAGTTGTTCGTCTTCTTCTTATTCTTTAAATTGTTAAATAGGATGGCTCCACTTTACATTGCTTCATAAGGTTCAAAAAAAATCAAATGTATTGTAGAATAAGAAAACAAGCAAACAGGTATTATTGCATCATGATGTTAGTGATTATATTTAAAAATTCAAAAGTTATGATGGAATATTTAAAATGTTAGTATTTGATAGTATCAGAAAAGGGTTTTGTGGAGATTTTAGTAATTTTATATAGTTGAGATCATGAGTCAATTGAAGCTAGATCACCATGCCGACTCAGTGGTCTATAGGTTAAGTGCTCGTGTGAGGGACTGATAGGTCCTAGGTTGGAACCTCGCGAGGCGGGATCGTGGATGCGCTTTGATGAGGAGTCCCATAATAGGGCGAAACAGCCGTCCAGTGCTTCCAGGTTTTCGATGGTTGTCTAGCTTCAATTGACTCATGATCTCAACTATTTGATAATAACTAGTTAATTAAATATTCAACTCATCTTTTGGTGTAAATATTGTTGTCTAGTAAAAAAAATTTTATTTATTTATTTAAACACATAAACATTGGTACAAGGAGGCATCAAATATATATGCACCATACTTTGTCATTCGATTTGCATCAGGGCTGGAATACTGTCCGGGTGCCCAAACTGAAGCAGGTGGTTTTCTTAGGGAGACACTCCTCGAGCCTTTTACCTAGAGGTCTAACCCACAAGACAGTGGAACAATGTTAGGAGATGCAGTCTCATGGTAGTCGGTGACCAACAATAGATTCATACTCCATTTGTTCTTTCAGGATTCTAGAGCCGATGTACAATATTGGTTTGGAATCACGGTTTTCCAATTCCTCTGAGTGGATCCTCTGTACCCACCAATCTAGTTTAAACACCAGACATTCTCCTCTCATCCTCTCAGTTTCGTAAACAACGCGTTCGCCTCGAGAAGGTAGTGAGTGGGACTTCCGTGGAAGTGATTGGTTAATTTTTTCTTAGTAAAGTTCCAAAAAATTAATATTCAATATTTTTTTTAAAGATTTAAAAATAGATTAATTTAACTGAGATTTTTTTAGTAAACTATTAAAATTAGTTTATCATTATAAATTGATAATATTTTAAATAACACGAAAATCATAGCTGAAGTTTTGAGGTGTGAACTTTATACGTCGATATACCTTAATCTCAGAAAAGTACTTTCGGTGCGTGCTACTGATGTCAATTGATATAATTAATATGCATCATCAATGGAAAGTGAAATACCTGATGGCAGAAGGTTAATAAAATTAAATAAAAGAGAACAAGAACAGTGAATGATTGGTGTGGAAATGAAGGAACAGTGAAGTCTGAGATGATTGATTGACATTTGGAAAAGGAATAGTTAAGTTTGAGACAATTGATTGAGATTTCGCAAATGAAGTATTTACTATATGGTTCTCAGATTTTATTAAGATGTTCTGTAATGTTGTGTTCGAATACATTCGGTTGTCCCCACTTGTATTTTCGTTTACTGCAAACTTACTTATAAATATATTTCTATACAAGTAAATTATTGAAAAAAATAGTGAAGAGTTGATTTGATTCTGATCTACATTATAGCTGTCTTATTATATTATGAAATCTGATGGGTTCAATCATATGGATATTTCAGTAAGATAGTTTATGAAGATCCAGTTTATTCAAACATAATTTCTATCAACTACAGATACGTACTAGGTAGCACTTTGAAATATAAAAACTTTACATGTTTGCTTTATTCAAGCTTACCATACTGTCAGTATAGTAAGGAACGAAACTAAGAATTTCAATTCTCATTGGCAAGTAATAACTCATTGAGTCATTAAGTTTTAAACTAATATCTTGCAGTTTCACCTTCATTCATTGTATGATATCCAGTCGTCAACATGGATACTTTCAACTCTCAAATCGATATTCTTCAACCAAACAACGCCAAAATTTTTTAACTTAGAAAAGGAATGTTGAGAAAATATACCTAATAGTCAGATATTACGCGTGTGGAACTGATTATTTTCATAGTATTAGTGAGAACGTTGCTATGACATAATCCTTTCAAAATCATCCGTTACAATAATATTATTGTTTGTTCAAAGTATTATGTAGATTAGTTAATCAATTAGATACAATATAATCCATTTTTACCACTGACCTAACTTGATGAATTAATCTTACGCATGCAGAAAAGTATACACATTAAATATCTATGAATCGTAGAAGTAATCGTTACATAACGAAGAAATACTGAAGATAATTTGGTCCGATACATTTAGAGATATATGGTAAACTATCAGTTTCCTTAACCATTCTATGATTAGCAAAGATGGATAGTGGCTAACAGTGGATTCCAGGATGCGCGTTTCGTCCTACTTGGGACTCGTCAGCTGGATGTACCTGCATCTCAGAGTTGAGGTTCACTCTGGGACTCGAACCCAGTACCTTTCGCTTCAAACGCCACCGCGTTATCCACTCGGCCACTGAGTCCTGATAACCACTTGCTTGTGCAATGGGGTGAAGTTTAAATTCAAAACATCAATGGGAAGATTCAAACAAACAATACTAATTGAATTCATTCTATGATTAGTTTTTAAATAACAATTGACATATTCAAAACTCTGAAGTGATTAATCCTTCAGGACATAATATTTTTAAAGCTCGTTTGTTTATAAATATTTTCAAGTTATTATAACGACAGATTATATCAAATTGATATAAAGTGAAAAATTGAGCCATTATGTCTTATTCGTCTGCAATATTTTATCGATGTGTACTGCGGAGGAGTCCAATACTAGGACGAAACAATGGTCCAGTACTCACAGGTTTTCAATGGTGGTCTAACTTAGATCGGCTCACCAATCCAACTGTTCAAATCAATACAATCTCCACAAATCCCCATTCTGATGTATATTTCTTCAACATTAAATATTTACCTTGAATGTTTTACTTAGAAATGAGTGATATAAAAGTATGAATAAAGATAAGGAAAAAAATATTCTTCACCAATCCGTTTCATCTTTAATAAATATTAAAAAGGAAAAAAAACCAAATACAATGTCGATAAGTTTTTCTTTCAAACTTGTACTTTGCATTGTTCATATCCGATATGTAGTGAACGAGAACACAAGTGGGGACAACCGAATGTATTCGAACACAACATTACAGAACATCTTAATAAAATCTGAGAACCATATAGTAAATACTTCATTTGTAAAATCTCAATCAATTGTCTCAAACTTAACTATTCCTTTTCCAAATGTCAATCAATCATCTCAGACTTCACTGTTCCTCCATTTCCACACCAATCATTCACTGTTCTTGTTCTCTTTTATTTAATTTTATTAACCTTCTGCCATCAGGTATTTCACTTTCCATTGATGATGCATATTAATTATATCAATTGACATCAGTAGCACACACCAAAATAAATATTAGTTGGAACATTAAAAATAATTTAACTATTTTACAATCGGAAGGAGGTTTTGTGAAGATTTTAGTAATTTTATAAAGTTGAAATCATTAGTCAATTGAAGCTAGACCACCATGGAAAACCCGAAAGCACTGGACGGCCGTTTCGTCCTATTGTGGGACTCCTCACCACTGCGCATCCACAATCCCGCCTCACGGGATTCGAACCCACGATCTATCAGTTTCGTGTGCGATCTCTTAACCTCTAGACCACTGAGCTGGCCGACATCCAACGGTGTCGATGTCTAACTTATACCAATCCACGAATTTCTTCAGTGATTTCCTATCTGACAACAGACCTGGTTGAAATCCACTGATCACTGCTTCTTACTAGAACTCCAGGAAATACCTCTTGATGTCAGTCACTAGTGAGCATACGGTCGTTCAGTGCTTCCATGATGGTCTAGCTTCAATTGATTCATGATCTCAATAATTTCAAGGATGTTTTATAAAGTTAGTCTTTATGTATCCGTTTCAATATGATAGATATTTTGTTTATATCTGTTGAATGGATGAAATGGCTAATTAAAATAGTGTGACAGAAATAAATGTCTACCAATCAAATAATTTATTCATAATAATGATAATAACACTACTACTTACAATAATAATAATCATCACCAATCTGAATGATACTTTGAAATTCAACAAATAAAGTCTGTCACCCTTTTCATTAATGACTGGTCATGTACTATTAGTGCGGAAGATTCATAATTTGTCCAACTAATTGTATAGTTTTATAAAAGAGTAAAGTTGATTCCAAATATTTGATCAATTTATGCAATACATCTCAAATAGTTTGACCACATATTTACATACATTATCCTATTTATGTTTTCTAAATCAGCTTTGGAGTTAAAATAGGTTAAGAATCGAACTGGGCGAGATTATAATTTATGGACAACCTTTGAGCAACGTTAACTTGACCTTGAGAATGTCCATCTACTAAATAGGACTAAATAAGGGTTATAAAGCAGTATGAGGAATTGGAATTATGATTTACAGTTGACAGTTAGGGCTAATAACTAGATTCAGGGTTTTCATCACTAATTGACATAAGCTAAAATGCTAAAACACTACTTAGCCAAATGGATGACTAAATTTCTTGCCAAAACCAAAGACCCGTTATCTTATATTTGATTGGTTCGTCCACAAATTATAGTCTCGCCACCGCTTCTTTATACAATTAAATACCTTCACAAATCTGAACAAAGCAAAAATGATAATACTTTTTTCAAATAGTAATAGTTTAATTGTACTATTTATCCTTCTTATAGACTAACTAATATGAGACGAATCTTATAAGTGTGCTTTATTAGACATATTACATTACTGATTTATTAAGGCAGAGCAACGCTATCTAGTATAGTCTATATAGTTGTTACATAATCCAATAGATTGAGCTATTTGTTGATTTGATATAAACTAACTACAAAAAAATTAACAGTGTGTTTGACGTTGCTGTTATTTTTGAATAAGAACGTAGTTTTTAGTTTAAACAAACTTATATTTCGGTAACCTACCGAATGGTTACAGAACAACTAAAGTGATTGTAGTTTTCCGAGTAACACATTATTACATAGATAATCTTTTGAGCCAGGACAGTTCTTTTAATTTGAGTTCTCGATTATTCCTGATTAGCTTTCATGCTTGAATTTCACTAGCTTTTATGTTTCATGAACAGCATAATTATGATCTATAAATGAGCTAATATCATCATAGTGGATTTCCGGTTATGATGCCCATGTAAGATTTATTTTAGTTTCAGAAGAGATGGATCATTTTAATCATATTGCTCCTTCTGTATACTTGAACTTGTCAATTGTTCATCTGCAAATTTGAGCACTTTCTAAAACTTGTACACAATGGTATGCATGTGTCTATTTACTTCCTTGTATTTTCCTACATGTTTATTCAACTGAATTACCTTGATATTCTCTGACTCAGTGTATTACCTAACTTTCATAATTCATATATTTGCTTCATCTCCTATTGCTTTCCTGCTTTTTAATACTCGTCTATATATATATATAGGCAACATTCATCGTCTTTGTCACAATTTAACTGAAGTCTACTGAGTCCCTTCTTTCACATGTTGTACTAGGGCACATGTGATAGCCGCATCAACTAGCTCCTGCTAGAAGGAGCTTTCTGAAAATTCAGCTCTCAGATTTTTCCAATCTACGGTAAGTGCATGAAAATCTCCTAGAATTGGACGTAGACCACTCTGTGACCAAGAATTGAGACTGTTTAGCAAGACCTCATTAACCTCACAGCTTAGACTGTGTTAGACCAAACTAATCAGAAGGTTTTGTCCCTTGAATTTCAAACGGCAACTAACTAATTCACACGTCCCACTCTCATGAGATACACTGTCGATGATGGCAAATGGGACAGAATTCTTGATGAATAGAGCTACTTCTCCTCCTCTATGCTTCTGGATTCTTTCGGTTCTTACCAACGTGAAACCTTCAAAATCAAGTTCCATACTATGTATAGGCTGCGTCAGCCAAGTTTCTGTGATTGATTATATCTGACTTATTGTAGTTCTTTTGCTGCTTCTTATCTTTTTACACGATCTGCGAGTGGCGAATCGTTACGGACAAAAGCTCCTGAACCCTTTAGTTTATGTCTATTCTGTAAAACTAAGTCCCGTTTATTAGAGATTTAAATACTACTTTAAGCAACATGGTTTCATTTGGTTTTAAAATCGCTTGACATCCCAACAAATTACACTGAATCGTCATTAGGCTCTATTCGAGAGGACAAATAAGACATTCAAAAACGCGTGAAAGATTTATTTAGTTTGCTTTATTTTCCCTTTTGATTTGAGCTATCAGCAGCTATCATTAAAAGTAAGTTTGTAACTTCAGCTGTTGTTCACTTTACCAACAATGGCAGCGAACAATATTGTCTATAGAAGAATAGTTTTCACATTATTCAATGCATTTACATTACTGATAATCATATTCTAGTTTACGGTGATTAAGATATATTGTGGGATTGATATAAATATACAGACAATGGAAAAAGTTTGTTCAGAAATCTAAAACCATAATCACTAACAGATGAAATAAATTATTCAGCCTTGAAAACTGACGGGATAGTTAACACTTAAGTACACAGAAGTATATTGAGTCGAACATACGGAAAGTATAATTTAGCGTGACGATGGAGTATTGACAGTTATAATCATGAATCTGGTATCCTGTCAATGATCGTGTAGCGGTAAATAAAGCCCTAGAATAAATAGCTTTATAAGTCACCGAGACTAGTGCTGACTATACCAGTTTTGCTAAAAATTAGTAACTGAAGGCGCTCAAGCATTCGCATCAGATTACGTTCGGGTATACCATGTTGCCCGTCTCTTGCAACAGATGATCAGCTTATGTCACGTGCATTTCGAAGCATGAAGTATTTTCCAAATATATTTTCACATTCTTGCATTTATGACTTCCAGCTAAACTGGTTTTAAGATACTCATATGAATAGACGTTTTGGACAACAGCGTTGTCAAGCATTGTAAATCTATGACATCTTCTCTTGACTTACGTCCTTTAGTTTTAGGTATTGCATTATTTCAAGTGTTTAATTGTAACATCTGAATATTGTGGGTTTTTTGCATAAGGACTTTAATAAGAAATGCCAGAATGAATAGTTATTGGTAGGTTATCTCAAGATAACGTGTTTTACAGTCGAATTCACATCCTCAAAGGAACCATACTAGCTGAAGAGCAGATGTTGAACTATCTCTCTGATTTACGGCTAGTGTGTCGGGAACAAAGTAATTTAAACACGACAGAAGACAAAACTGTCACCTTCGGAATACTAGTGTCGTATGTATGCTGACACGAAGTACTTGTACCGTCTTATGAATTCGGAAATGGCCTGTGCATTGCTATTTTTGGATTTCGCTGAAATGGTCGATGTATCATTGCAAACCGTTCTACTACCAAAGATATCGCACACAACGTTCTTAGATTCAATCCTTTCGTCGTTAAAGAACTGTAGTAGGCGTCGAGTCGCGACTGACGATGATCACCACTACAGGAACAATACGTTCTAGGTATTAGGTTGGATCCCTCCGTGGGTCAAAAACTAGAAGGCAGTTGACGGTTGCAACAAGATATATTTATTAGCGATCTCATGGTATCGAAAGGATACCGAGATTGTGCCAAAGATTACTAGCGGAACTACTGAGCGTACGAGAGTTCATGCAAGGTCACAGGCAACGGAAGAGCGTGTGTGTTTTGTACACTTAAACAAACAGGTACAGTAAAATAATCACTGGTACATTTGGTTATGGTAATAATTGTTTCGATTATACTAATCACGTTTTCGTCGTAGAAGTGGGTCACTATAGAACTATCTTCTGAGTCATGCTTTCAGCAGCTTGCGATAAAAGTGGAGAGCACAAATGTCAAGAGTGCTATGAAGACCCACCCTGGCCTTCTTGATGTTCCTCATATTTATCAATGGTGAAGATGCCACAGGTAGTGTAGCTTGATAACACTTCGCCGGCAACATATTCTATAATTGAATCGTACCCACCCAGTGAAATCAAAAATCAAAAGCGAGGAGGCTGGAAGATATATTTGATAGACTATCAATATATCGACAAGCGACTGGTCTAAACTGGCTAGTGATCGCAGTAGAAGTTGAGCAAGGCGTTCCCACTCGTGATCTGATGCAGATGCATGACCGAGCGCCTTCAGCTAGGTGAGTCTATTAAAACTAATGTGGTCAGTATCCAATGTTGAACACTTACAGAGCTATTGATTTTGGGGATTCATTTACCGCTACAATGGACTCGCAAAAATTTAGGCATATCATTCTTATCTACGTTAACAAAATTAAGCCTTGGAGAACTATCAGATAATAGGGTGATTCACAGAGAGAAAATTAGAGCTACTGGAGGACTGGATGCAAAACGATAGTTTAATTCTTAACCCTTAGAAATATCAAATGATGTTCATGGAACTCCAGATAACTATCGATCAGCCTTATCCCTCTGGAATGTTATCCGTCTAGAACTTTAGTGAACTCCCGAGCTATGTTCGAGTTCGTAACTCAACCGTTTATCCTATGGTCAACACGTAAGCTATCACATCGCCCTCCATGGATTAACAAGGAAACCCGGAATTTGTTGAAGTGTAGGAAACACTTCTGGGACTTATTCTTGTCGACAGGACAGGCAACACTTAAGTGCGAATATAAAAAATTCGAAATATATGTAAAAAGACCATAGCTAAATCCCGTACCACTTACGAACGACAGTTGGCATACGATAGCCGTACCTGTTCTAAGCGACTGTTTTCGTACGTTAAAAGGCGAACAAAACGTAGCGATGCTACTCCCGCATTACTGCTAAACGAAAATTCAGATTTATTAGCTGAATCTGATCTAGCAAAAGCTGAGACATTTGCGATCTATTTTAGTAAAGTCTGCTCTACGTGTAGTGTTACATCTACTTGTTCCATTTACAATGAGATACCAGCCATAGGATCTATACTCGCGACTGAAGAAATTGTTCTTCCACTGATAACAAACCTCAGACCTTGTAAGATACCGGGCTACGATGGGTTACATCCACGTTTGCTGTCATCGCTTGCGGACATCATTTCAAGACCACTCGCGACGCTCTTCAGCATGTCCCGTTCACTAGCTCAACTACCTGGAGACCGGAAAGACTCTATAGTTAGTCCTATATTTAAGGATGGTCAAAGACGGATCGTATCTAACTACCGGTCCGCCAGCCTGATTAGCATAGTCGTTAAGTTACTTGAAAAGATAATTCGCGTTAAGTTACGGAGTCACATAGATTCGTATAACCTGTTATTTCCCGAGCGTTCGTGCTTAACTAACTTACTTATTGCGAGAGAGGATTGGACAACAGCCCTAGATAACGGACTGTTTGTCGACGTGATATTCATAGATTTTAGCAAAGCGTTTGACAAGGTTCAAAACTTAAGTCTTATGCAGAAGCTCTTGAGCTTTGAAATAACAGGTACTATACAGGAATGGATAGAAAACTTATGTGGCCTAACACAGAGAGTGAGGGTAAACAGAACACCATCCGAACGGAAGCCGGTCAAAAGTGGTGTACCTGAAGGCGCCATCTTAGGCCCTTTACTTTTCCTCCTGTATGCTAATGAATTACCTCTATTGCTTAAGTCGTCAACATTATTGTTTGCGGATGATGTCAAAACCTGGAGAACAATAAGAAGTGGGTCTGATCGTTGTGAATTAGTTAGGTGGGCTCATGATTGAGGCTTGTAAGTTAATGCAAGGAAGAGAGTACTCATGCACGTTGGGCACGGTAATAGTTACCATTATACCATTGATGGTACATCTCTTCCACGTGTTCAAGAACATAAAGACTTAGGAGTAAACATAAGTCACGACTTGAAGACTACTATACACTGCAACGTGGCTGCTTCCAAAGGTTATCATGTGTTATGGTCACTTCGCCGAGCATTTAAATGCTTTGACAAGGGGATGTTTCGAGTTTTATATCCCACCTATGTACGGCCACACTTATAAAACTGTATCCAAGCAGTTAGCCCATGTCTGATAAAGGACACTAACTCACTTGAGCGTGTCCAGCGTGTGGAGACGAAATTAGTGAAGGGTCTTTCTAAACTCTATTACAATGAGCGTTTAAAACGTCTAAACCTTTTTCCCTTATCTTATCATTGGACGCGGGGTGACCTTATACTGGCATTTCACATCTTTAATAATGATTCGGGTGTTAATATGTCTTATCTTTTTGCTCCCTCCAGCACTAATAATCTCCGAGGTCATAGCAAGAAGGTTCACAAACCGCAATCTAATAAACTAAAGGTGGGTTCCGTTTTTCTCATTGAGTGGTCAATGACTGGAACGCCTTATCCGAACAAGCGGTATCACCCCTATCAGTGAACATTTTCAGGGGGAATCTAGACCTTCACTGGAAGGAAATCTGTTAGGATTAACACAGGTTCATCAATCTACTATCCTTATTACTGAAGACTGAAGAGTGGACAAGAACTGTTGTTGAAAGGAAACCCGGGGACTAGCCACAACTATGCAGAAATGAATTTATAAATTACACCATCGTTATCTTCTTACGAAGACGGGCGATTGTACTATCGTATTCATCACGATAAGTTCAGTCGAGTGTGTACACTAAACCCACTAGATGTTAACAATGAATTGGAACAGTGCGTTGACCCTCAAAACGGAGCTCAAAATTTCAATTACTTATGCTTACTAATCCCAGGAATAATAAATATTGAGGATGGTGAGAATGAAGCTTGATTGTTTAGTATAAGCACAAACCAAGGACTTTTCTATTACAAAATTTTGCCGCGTAAATTACCGGACAGATGTCAGCAGTTTACCGGGCATTGATTGGAGCCGTTGATAAAAAGGTTCCTGCTCGACTCAAACCTTTGTGGAATCATCCTGCGGGACCTAAAACCATATTTTTCTGGGCGCCTACTTTTAAATGGGTTTGCTAATGACAATCCACAAATTACTAGTTAATTAAAGCTTCTTGTAATAGCTGGTTTAGCAGATATTAACCGACCAGTCGAGAACGTCAGTTTATACCAAAGTACAGCACTCGCTGCAACTGGTCTCATATGGTCTCGATATTCTTTGGTTATTATCCCTAAAAATTACAACCTTCTCAGTGTAAACGCCTTTGTTGCTCTAACTGGTTTATATCAGCTAGCGAGAATCGCTCGGTAAGTTGTTGCAGTTCCTTAAAACTTTTCAGTTATGAAAGCTCCAAATAGAAAACAGTAAACTCAATAGTCAGGGAACCCTCATTTCTCTTGTATCACTTGGATTTAGAACATATCTGCGTATGCAAACATTTATTCGGCGTATTTGTTGGTTTATCATGTTAAAACAAACTAAGTCCATGTAGTAGTTTATATCATATTACCTGTGGCTTTGTCACAGTTATTTCCAAAATGTACTGATTTTAAATTTTTTGTTCTACCTTACTAGTTGTGTATCAACTTTTGTCCCCTGGATATTTTTCTTCTAGTTACTTGAGCATTTTTAGCAATAATACTCTTTAACAAAAAGCACTTCAATAGTTGTGGTTTACACCAGTTTTTCCCGGGAGGAATTTTAATACTACGAACGGTGATTACAGAAACTATTTTCTGGATTTTATCAACCTGTATATAAACCTGAAAAGTATTCAGTCATGTAAATTAGCCGACCTCTCACATTTAAGAATCATATAAGCTTTAGAAAACATCGCACTGTTTGTGCATTTTTTCTTCACTAGTTGTGTCTTGGAACAATTGATTGAATAGAGGGTATCGTTAATTAGTATTAGCTGCCGGCTCCAGTCATTATTCTTAACAGTGGAATGTTTCTCCATGCGCCACCTTTTTAATGACATTTGTTAATGAGCGAAGATATACCTTCTGGTAACTCAATCTAATATGGATAGTCGCCTCAGCTAGTTCTTGGTTTGTAGATTTGAATTGTATACTCTCATATGGGCTCCTGTAAGATATAAACGGTCTGTCTGACCCTAAGTCAATATCAAGTATTACAAAGTTTTTAGCCAAGTTACTTTTGTTCGTTTTGTTTTAGGGGTAATTAGTTTGTTCACATTAATTTAGCGTCATGCAAAAACTTAAAGTCCTTGAGATAAATTGGGTTTCTGTATGGATCCTCTCTCCTTATGTGTATTTAGAAAAGGACTAGTTGCTGACACAGTTTACCCTAGTGTTGAATAGTCGTTTAGTATAGTGGATATCTTGACAACTGAAGGATTTACATTTTTCCCAATAGGTTCTTAAACATTTTTCAGTTACTGCACGATTGTATGGTGGTTTCCAAGTTCCGGATACTATTGGTCTCCATGTGACTCTATGTCTTCACGGTGGGTGACGCAACGCTATTCGGCTTGATGACCATAAGTATATTATGGTCTTATACCACTTGATGCCTTCCACTACTATATTTCTTAACGAATATACCATTGACTTCACAATGGAATCTGGGATTAGCTAAGACAAGAAGCAGTTCTTGTCTCCTCCAAGTGGCAACTAATTGTTCTACTAATTATACTTCTATGAAATAGAATCTCAGCCAGGTCTAACAAGATTTCCAAGGGAGAGGGCCAACAGTCCTCTTGTTTAAGAAGTGGAATTAAATAACAATTCTATTAATTTCTTGAAACCAACCTCACTGTTATCCATAGACAGAGTTAACAATGTTTCTGTTATTGCGGTTGTATTCAGCCTGTGAGCGTCAATTAAAATATTTTCTCCGGTCGTTTATTAAGCAAATTTCGAGGGTTGGTGTGAAAAACCTAGAATTCATCCTAAATACCTTGTGCTGCACCTAGAGTATTTTCGGAGCCTGACACGTCGGAAACTCGTTAATTTATGATGCCTTTCACCTGCTACTAAACGTATTTTTAGCTCTATCGTTCTTTATACGACAAGTGATAGATCCTTAGTCATAAAATCTTGGTCCATAGTGCTTATTTGCTTTATATTTTATCCACCAACTCACATTGCCTCGACCGCCCATACATTACGATCGTTATTGCATACTTTCTGTATGTTCTAGACTAGCTGAAATTTGGAGACAACAGCTTATAAGAAGACCTCTTATTATATTTTCTTAATGCTGAAAACAAGTTTCAAGCTGTAAATTTTAACTGACCCTGTGAAAAGCACTTGACCTTACTAAATGGTCAGTTCTCGATCAGAGCTAAACTGTGTCTTTTGTGAATGGGAACTTTATATTCTTGACACCTTTTTACTCAGTCTTTTCAGGAGTAAAAACCAATTTCCCCTTTCAAATTATTTATTGGGTTTACCAGAATTTATGTCTGACCTGACTCTGCTCCTACGATACGTTGGAGTCTGTTCTGCCATGAACTGGCCGTCTGCGACAAAGTGACTACTTACTGCATTGAATCCAGTATCCTGATGATAATGTGAATGCTTTTTTTTCAGAAGTCTTTTCAAGAGGCGATCTTTCTTAGTATTCTGATCTTGCTCTGGTCTCTTTAGGAGATGCATTGGTTGATATTTTATAGATCTCTTTGCCAACGGACAATTTAGTTGTATTCTGAGGTCCGGAATATTTTTATTTGTTACATGTTCCTTAAGTACATTTAAAAGTAGAATGTCTGTTAAGTGGGAGACCCAACATTTCTGAACACCACTGTTGTCAGAGCCTTTTGTATCCTACGTTGTTGAAATTCTTATAAAGTACACTCGTGAAATTCATTTAAATGTTGTGATATCAACCAATGCACTTATTACGCTGTAACATTGGTTCGTGGAAAGCAATAGCTCAAGTATTTATGAGCTCACGTTTCATTACGTAAGAATCTACGTTTATCGTCAAACTTGCGGTTAGCAGGAGTAGGCCGACGTATCTCAACGAGTTGTAAGGAGCCTGTATAAACCCAATGCTTATAAGTGGGAAGTTTCGTGAAGCCGCAGGTTACTTTACTCGTCATTTTCATGTTGTCATGCAAATGTAGCCAGTGCTCATCTATACTTTTCGGTGGATTGATGGCTAGTCTTGAACCTAACTCGGTTTGATATTTAGTTGCAACAGAAGCTGCAACCAATTTGCTGACATCGATCAGTTTAGGACGATGAATTTGTTGGCCACTGAAACGTAAGATGAAATTGGCGGAAACAAAGGTATGGTCAAATTTCAGATAAGTACTCCAGAAGTAGCAGCAGTCTTGTACACGGCCACGTCAGCAATAGCTGGTTGCGACGTGATCAAACTGAGTTCAGGTTTAAGATACAAACGGAGGACACCAAGTCGCACATCGGCGATGACTGTGCCGAAAGTTGGTGTTAGCTAGCATCATTTATTTAAATACATAAACACTGTTACAAGGAGGCACCAAACAGTGACCTGAAGACATTTAGGTAGGACAGGATTCGCAACGTAGTCGACCTACTGTATGAGTTGAAAGATAAAGATATACAAAATGGGAATAAAAGGGAACTAAAAAGTGATATAAACTAACGTCATCAAATAATTATAAATACAATTTCTGAGAATGAAAATTAAAGCGAGGGTAATTCGACTCTAATTTATTTGTGGGTTAGGGTACTGCCCGGGTGCCCAAAATGGAACAGGACTTAAAATGTTCATACAGTTTGCGTTTATATTGTGCGGCACATGAGAAACATAAAGTTAGTGTTTTGTAATTATAACCCATTAGTACATGAATTGAGAGAAGTACATCCTTCCCCAAAATAAACTGGTTGCTAACAATATGGTAGTTGTACGACGTAGAGTACTGTTTGGAACCAGTCAGCTAGAAAGTCTTATCCTTAAAGCATAAACGAAGTATCCCTGGGACTTGAAATTGTTGTCGGAAAACAAGTACTAAGACTGTCTTTACCATTCTACAGTATAGAATCAGTAGACACAAACGTCCTTGGAAGTAAGATGAAATTTCATATCTGACAAATTATACTGCCAAACTGTCTGGTGTTACGTACTTGGTGCGTTAAACTACTGCAGATCCTGACATGAGAAGCCAGTTGAAAATGGGAACAAGGATTTACTACTAGTTTAGGTTGTGCTTGAGTACGAGTTTGAACAGGATAAGGAAATATAAACTAACCAAATTACCACTCTCTAAAACCACGGCATGAATTGATTCAGACTATTGGTGTATCCGGACAATGTATGTTGTAGCTGATCAGTCAGTGAAAACAGACACAAACAAATGTATCGCTTATACTGGACTATTAATATTGTGAATAACTTCATGCCATTGTTTTGTGTTAATACATCTTGCTATTGATACCTAATTGTCGAGTAAACTGTCGTACAAGTAAGTGTGGTCATGCGGTTTTGTCAAGTTCAAAGACAAAACATTTTACTCGTAGCTCCTTAACATTAACAGCTTAATCCTTGTACCTACTTTTTGAGCCCCCAAATGCCCTGGTACGGCCGAGAGTGGGGAAAGTCCACTCTCCCTCTCGAAATGCTCTCACATGGCCACGTGAATATATAGCCTCTGCCAGGGAAGTCCTACTCACTGCCTTCTCGTGGCAGGGGTGTTGTTCACAAAAGTGAGAGGACGAAAAGCGAATGTCCGGTGCTTTAACCGGGTTGGTGGATGTGGAGGGTCCACCTAGGGGAGTTGGAAAACCCTGATTCCAAACCAATGGTGCACATGAGCTCCAGTATCCTGAAGGAACGAATGGCGAATGAACCTGCTGTTGGTCACCGGCTACCATGGGACTACATCTCCTTACGATGCTCCACTGCCTTGTGGATCAGACCTTTAGGTCAAAGGCTCGGGGTGTGGCCCCCTAAGAAAACCACCTGCTTCGGTTTAGGCACCCGGGCAGTATCACAGCTCACACACAAATAAATGAAATGATGAATTCTATTGACGATACTATCCTCGCTCATACCAGAAGCAAGACAATTTACATTATTATTATGATTATAACCATTACAATTTACATTATTATTATTATTATTATTATTTACCATATCACTTATTCACTCCCTTTCATTCCCAATTTTTGTATCCTTCCTTTCCAACTTATGCAGTAGCTCGTCCATGGTGGAAACTCTGTCCTATCTAAACGATCTCCAGTCACTGTCTGGTTGAAAGTGAATGCTTCCACCGATTACGAATACTGAAGCAGTCTTTCTGAAACCACGTACACCGTTCAAGCTGGTTTCTTTCAACGTTCGCACACTAATGCAGATCGGACAACAGATGGGGCTGGCTATGTCTTTAGAAAGTCTTAATGTTGATGTTTGCTGTCTATCCGAGACCCGTATTCAAGACTCTAGTGAAGTACTACAAATTCGCTCTCCATCTGTCGCTTCGAAAAGCTTGTTTCACGTGCGCTTATCCGGGGACTCTGTGGCATCTTCGTCTGGTCTTGCAGGTGTTGGTGTTGCACTAAGCGCTAGGGCTGAGGCAGCACTAATCGATTGGATCCCCATTAACAGTCGGTTATGTGCTGTTAGATTAGAAAGTTCCATCAAAGTGAGAAGAAATCAGCGTGAGAAACGGTGTCTTTTCGTCATCTACGCCTATGCCCCGACAGATTGCAGCCCGGATGCAATCAAGGATGAGTTTTACCACCAGTTAACAGTTCTTCTCCAGAAAGCGCGTTCGACAGATATTGTAGTATTAGCCGGAGACTTGAATGCTCAGGTCGGGCGTCTAGGCACAGAAGAGAGTCGTTTAGGTGGCCGATGGGGACTTGTTGGTCGCAGGACAGATAACGGGGACCGTTTGTTGCAACTGTGCACAGACCACAACCTGTTTCTGGCTAGCACTAACTTCCGGCACAGTCATCGCCGGTGTGCCACCTGGCGTCCTCCCTCTGCATCCCAAGCCTGGACTCAGATTGATCACATCGCGATCAGCTACCGCTGGCGTGGTTGTGTACAAGACTGCCGCTCCTTTTGGAGTACCTATCTGGAGTCTGATCATGCCCTGGTCTGTGCCAATCTTACCTTACTTTTCAGTGGCCGAAGGATTGACCACCACCAACGGATCGATGTTAGTAAACTGGCTGCAACTCCTGTTGCAAGTAAGTATCGAGCGGAGCTAGCCTCTAGGCTAGCTACCATCCCACCGAAAAGTATAGATGAGCATTGGTTGCATCTTCACGACGCCATGAAAATGGCGAGTAAAGCCGCTTGCGGCTTCGCGAAACGTCCGGCTTACAAGCACTGGGTTTCTTCTGGCTCCTTACAACTGATGGAAGCCCGTCGGTCTACTCCGGGTGACCGTGAGTATGACCACAAACGAAGGCTGTTACGTAATGAAATCGGGCAAAGCTTGCGTAAGGACCGAGAAGCCTGGTGGTCGGAGCGTGCTAATGAGATGGAAGCAGCAGCTGCATCTGGTAACTGCCGGAAGCTCTTCCAACTCATCCGAGCCACTGGCAGCAAGAAGTCTGGTGTGAGTGAAACAATCTACGAGGATGATGGGATGCCAATCACTAACATCTCTCGACGTCTTGGACGATGGGCGGAATTTTTCGAAGGGCAGTTCAACTGGCCTGCTGCTCCGGCAACATCAACCAGTTTGTCCTGCCCCCCATGGCCGGTGACGACTGATCCACCAAACGAGGCGGAAGTCCGCAAGGAACTCCAACTCTTGAAGCGCTACAAATCACCGGGCCCAGATGACTTACCTCCGGCTCTTTTTAAAGATGGTGGTGACTTTCTGGCTAAGGAACTGACGGTGCTGTTTGCAAAGGTTTGGGAGCAAGAAAGTGTTCCAACATCATGGAATGAGTCAATAGTCGTCCCTATCTTTAAAAAGGGTTCACGTTGTTCCTGTAACAACTATCGGGGGATAAGTCTACTTCCGATTGCGTCCAAACTATTGGCTTCTATCATTCTTCGTAGGTTGTTTAAAACCCGAGAACGATTTACTCGCGAGGAGCAGGCTGGTTTTCGTTCAGGTCGAGGATGCATTGATCACATCTTCACCCTCCGCCAAATGTTAGAACATCGTCATACTTATCGCAGGCCAACAATCGTAGTGTTTCTTGATATCGGGGCTGCCTTCGATTCGTTGGACAGGACTGTTCTCTGGGATTGTCTATTGAAGAAGGGTGTGCCTGAGAAGTTCATTAACATCTTAAAGGCCCTGTATACGAACACCTCAGGCAGAGTGAGGGCATACAACCACCTTTCTCCATTGTTTCATTCGAGCACTGCGGTTAGGCAGGGTTGCCCGATCTCACCATTCCTCTTCAACTTTGCCATCGACGACATCCTGGAAACAGCTCTGATGGATGTAAGTAATGGCGGTGTGGATCTGCTGCCTGGAGAACGACTTCTCGACCTCGAGTATGCGGATGATATTGTCTTACTGTGCGATAATGCCCAAGGCATGCAATCCGCACTTAATCAGTTGGCAATCAGTATCCGCAGGTACGGCATGTGCTTTGCACCTTCGAAGTGCAAAGTACTCCTACAAGACTGGCAGGATTCTCATCCTGCACTCACCCTAGATGGTGAGCAGATTGAAGTAGTTGAGAAGTTCGTGTATCTAGGTAGCTATATAAGTGCTGATGGTGGCGTGAGTGATGAGATTGATGCACGTATAATGAAAGCCAGAGCGGCTTATGCCAATCTGGGCCATCTTTGGCGCCTTCGTGATGTTAGTCTGGCTGTAAAAGGTCGGGTCTACAACGCGTCGGTGAGAGCAGTTTTGCTCTATGCTTGTGGAACCTGGCCTCTCCGAGTTGAGGATGTTAGACGACTCTCTGTGTTCGATCATCGTTGTCTCCGAAGGATTGCTGACATCCAGTGGCAACACCATGTTAGTAATGCAGAGGTTCGGCATCGTGTGTTCGGGCACAGAGACGATAATTCAATTGGTGTTACCATCTTGAAACACCGACTTCGGTGGCTTGGACATGTTTTACGAATGTCGTCCCAGAGACTTCCACGTCGTGCATTATTTGCCGACTCTGGGACTGGTTGGAAAAAGCGGAGAGGAGGTCAGTGTATGACATGGTGTCGTGGTATGAAGGAAAGCTACAAAGGGCTAGTCTCTGTTGGTCCTTCACGACTCCCTGGCTGGGGTCCGAGAGATGGTGCAACACAGTGGCTAGAGACGTTATCAGATATGGCTCAGAATAGAAGCCAGTGGCGATCCTGCTGCAACCTTCTTTTACTTTCTACATAAAGAGTGGTTCTAACTTTCTTAACTGAGTCTTCTGGTTGTACATTTCAGTCCGCCTTATCTTTTCATCCCTTCTCTTCCTACTTTCATTATTTTGTGTGGCTCATATGTATCTGGTGCCCTTTTGTACCAATATATATATGTTTAAATAAATAAATAAATAACCTACTTTTTGAAGCAAATAATCCACTGAGTTGTTACCACATGAAAAGACTAACACCAGCATACATCACTGTCTATTTCTTATTTTAATCGCTGAAAAATTCCCATCATATTAAAACAATTATATGAACGATGAATATTCTTTTCAATAATTTCTCATAAGAATTTACAATTATAAATCCAAATTAATAATCCACAAAAAGTTGGCCAAGTTTAAGACAGAGTATATCATTTAAGAAACTGTAATATGTGAATCAAGGAGTGTTCGTAATATAAAGTTAGATCGAATCGTTAATGTTTGGGTGACTAATATGAAGTGTCAACTTGAATCAGTTTATAAGTGAAATGAAATGTTGACATAAATGATCATAATAAATATAGTTGACATGGGGTGAAAGAGAATAATAGGATTACAAATCAGAAATTACTTAATATGTAGAATAATATGAATTAGATCAGATATAGTAGATAGGGGTAGATGCTGGATAAATTTCTCTAAAAGGTTAGCAAGTGTAATAATAATAATGACAATGGTAAAACGTGTAGATAAAATAAGCTTAGGATATAAAAATGAACCTTAATCAAATTACGTCACCATACTATAAAATTGATTATTAACAAGTTGGCCAGGGTAAAAGGAGCGGCTGGACATATTTCTTTTGGATGCAAACCTCTGGCTTTTTTTATCCGGATAGCAATCGCCTTAGTCGTCTGCAGAATTCTTAATCTGACGGAGTTAAATAGACTGTTGTTGACACGATATATTGTTGCGAAAGATTGCTCCATGTTGGCTGTATGTTCCGTCTGAACTAAATGGGCTAAAATGGAACTATTAACCGTTTTGACTACACCTTTGCTTAACCACACTGGGAGGTGCTCAAGAGCCCGAATATACAAATTCCTAGAAAATCTGCTTATATAACTTGCCGCACAGGAGCAGTTGAATTGATAGATACAAAAAGAGGTGGCTAGTCTAGGCAATTTATCTTTCAACATCCGCGTGATCATTGGACGTGTGGAAAACATTAGCTGTAGTTTACTTGAATTAAAAGTTCTTTGGATTAATCTTCGTAACTTGAGTCTTAGCATTTCACTATGTGCATCGCCTCTGAATTCTAGGCGTATATACAGAGGCTTTTTATTCACGGTTAAGCATTCTTTATACTTTGTTTGATTGGCTATGTTTTTATGTATAAATCTCTCCGGGTATCCGTTTTCTCTCAGGGTCGTGTATAATGCTTTTGTTTCATCTTCGACCGCATCCCGAGAGCATATGGTCTTGACTCTATGGTGTAATGCCTTAATCAGGTTCCTTTTGTATTGTAGAGGAACAAAACTGAGAAAGTTTGTATATTGATCCGCCATATTGTTTATGTTTCTCCTTAATGAACCGTCTTTTCTCCTTGTAAGAAGAACATCTAGAAAGGCTATCCTACCTCCATTTTCCTCTTCACATGTGAATTTTATGGACCGATGTACTGTATTGAATAACTCAAGTGTTTCTATTAAGTGAGTATAGTCGTTACAAAGGATGAACGTGTCGTCCATATATCGGCAGTAAAATGAAAGCTTTTCAATCTGTTTTGCCAGTGGGCGGTTTTCTAGTTTCAAGAGAAAAATATCAGCCAATATGAGACTTAGGGGTGAACCCATCGCGACACCATCTATTTGTCTGTATTTTATTTTATTTAAACACATAAATATTGGTACAAAAAGCACCAGATAAATATGCGCCTCACAAATCTCATTTCATTTGTGTGAGGGCTGTGATACTGCCTAGGTGCCCAGACTGAAGCAGGTGGTTTTCTTAGGGGGCCACACCCCGAGCCTTTGACCTAAAGGTCTAGTCCACAAGGCAGTGGAGCATCGTAAGGAGATGTAGTCCCATGGTAGCCGGTGACCAACAATAGGTTCATACGCCATTCGTTCCATCAGGATACTGGAGCCTATGTGCACCATTGGTTTGGAATCAGGGTTTTCCAACTCCCCTAGATGGACCCTCCATGTCCACCAACCCGGTTAAAGCACCGGACATTCGCTTTTTGTCCTGTCGATTTCGTAAACAACAGTTGTGCCGCGAGGAGGTAATGAGCAAGACTTTCCTGACAGAGGCTGTATACACGTGGCCATATGAGGGCACTTGGAGAGGGAGAGCTGACTCTCTCCACTCTTGACCGTATCAGTGAATTTGGGGGCAATTAACTGTTAAGGTAGACTCAATTATTATCTATCTCAATGATTAGACAATGGGAAAGAAAATCCCAACAAGATAATAAAAAAATAAAATAGTTAAAATGATTACAAAAGTAATATTGACGCACCATGTTTACTTCGTGTATGAATTGCTTGGGGCTATGAGTCATATGCTTAAGAATCGGTCACAATGGTACAAATCAGTTCATTTTTTATCTTTCTTTAGATCTCGAATTTTGAAATTATATTATACTTTTGTATACGTAATCTTTGCTACCTAGATGAAATTTCTCAAAATTCATATTCCCTCAACAACGTTTTCTATAACCTAATTGGTTGCTATCTTCGTTAGTCTGATAACTCTGTTGTGTGCTCCAAGGTAATTGAGCGTTATGATATGAAAAAATTATTTCCCTGTCTGTTTTTGACTTCTCAGAATATAAAGTCAGTCGTAAGGATTATTAACGTTGAAGTGTTGTTGTATAAGATGTATCCTATTTATTCATTCGTCCATATGTCTAAATAGCATTTGAGCATTATTAATGATGTCAGGTCGTGATAAAAACACTAATCCTAATTTCTAACTCTAAATCCTAATTCCTTAGACTAATTTACAACACTTTAGTATCGCTCAAATGTCAACCATAAACTATAGTCCTACCGGATCCTCAATAGTTCGTAAAAAGACCGTAAGTTAACCACAAACTCCAAAATTTTAACTTTTATTATTAAGATTTGACATTTACACCTCATTGAATGGAAAGGTTCACCATAACCTCTCTTTA
>NC_031500.1:4944400-4963837 GCF_000237925.1 Schistosoma mansoni
ATGGTAGCCGGTGACCAACAGTAGGTTCATACGCCATTCGTTCCTTCGGTATCCTGGAGCCCATGTACACCATAGGTTTGGAATCAGGGTTTTCCAACTCCCCTAGGTGGATCCTCCACATCCACCAACCCTGTTAAAGCACCGGACATTCGCTTTTCGTCCTCTCACTGTTGTGAACAACACCCCTGCCACGAGAAGGCAGTGAGTAGGACTTCCCTGGCAGAGGCTATATATTCACGTGGCCATGTGAGAGCATTTCGAGAGGGAGAGTGAACTTTCCCCACTCTCGGCCGTACCAGGGCTATTGATACCTAGTTGTCGAGTAAACTGTCGTACAAGTAAGTGTGGTCATGCGGTTTTGTCAAGTTCAAAGACAAAACATTTTACTCGTAGCTCCTTAACATTAACAGCTTAATCCTTGTACCTACTTTTTGAGCCCCCAAATGCCCTGGTACGGCCGAGAGTGGGGAAAGTCCACTCTCCCTCTCGAAATGCTCTCACATGGCCACGTGAATATATAGCCTCTGCCAGGGAAGTCCTACTCACTGCCTTCTCGTGGCAGGGGTGTTGTTCACAAAAGTGAGAGGACGAAAAGCGAATGTCCGGTGCTTTAACAGGGTTGGTGGATGTGGAGGATCCACCTAGGGGAGTTGGAAAACCCTGATTCCAAACCAATGGTGCACATGGGCTCCAGGATCCTGAAGGAACGAATGGCGTATGAACCTACTGTTGGTCACCGGCTACCATGGGACTACATCTCCTCACGATGCTCCATTGCCTTGTGGAATAGACCTTTAGGTCAAAGGCTCGGGGTGTGGCCCCCTAAGAAAACCACCTGCTTCAATCTGGGCAGTACCACAGCCCTCACACAAATGAAATGAGATTTGTGAGGCGCATATTTATCTGGTGCTTCCTTGTACCAATATTTGTGTTTAAATAAAATAAAAAAGTCGGTCTCAATAAGATATCCAGCTTATGTACCTTCGGTAGTCCATATAACCTAGGTAATTGAGTACCTGTCGGCTTAATTGATACATATATGTCCGGTGAACTTATCTGCTGATTTCTGAGCTCTTTTAAAGATCTGGCCAGTTCATTATCTATCTTATTATTGACATCTTTTTGGTTATTCAGTTTCTGAGATTTTTGATGATCATTTAAGATGTTATTCATCTTGTCAATGTAGTCTTTTTTGTTAAGTAAGACAGTTCCTGTTCCTTTATCAGGTTTTGCGACAATCAGATTCTCGTCATTAATAAGTTCACTGATAGCCTCCTTATGTTTTTTAGTCAAAATACTTCTGTAGTTATATCTACTATTCTTAAACTGATAGCTACTGTCAACAATGTTTGCTTTGAGATGTTCAAGTTCCTGACCAGAAGTCGGCACTAGATCGGATGTCTGACGATTTAGGTTTTTAAATTGGATGTCCGTATCCATATAATTTACGCGGTTTTGTGTATCACAGAAGTTTAGACCTAGTGCTAATACTTCAAGCTTTTCTTTATTTAATTCATTACTGGAAAAATTATGCACATACCTTTTTGGTTCAGTCGGAAATTTATTTTCAACTGGTTGGTTCTCTAGGCTTTTGGATTTATAATTGTAGAACCTGATGAGAAATTATTGAAGAGAATATTCTTTGTTCGTATAATTGTATTCATTATTCGCAAGGAAATGTTTGCAAATAGACCTACCTCACTAGGCTTCGTGACCTAAGTAATCGAAGGATAGTGTATCCAATAAAAGTTCTAGACAGTCTAAAATACCCCGTGCCTAATTAAATGGAAAGAACGAGATCTACCTAGTAATCTTTACTTGACACTTCACACTTAAACATACACTTGAACGAGGTTCTCATGCCATATTAGGTCTAATGGTTTTGTCGAAAGTCCACCGAGAAAGTGCATGGACGACGTATCATTACTTCAGTAACTAATCCCTGATCCCCAAGTTTATTTCAAATTAGGGACATAAGATGCAATAATGCGCTAAATTATTGTTAGTTGCCACCAATTCTACAAATACATCAGCATTTAAAATGAAGTATCATTTAGGAAAAAATTTATTATTAGTACTGTCAAAACAATCAAGATATTATGTTAAATATGTATTCATCATAAAATGAAAATGATGATCTGAAGAAGTAACTTTGATTGCTTGCCGTAGTTATATAATAATATTCACATATTTCGGTATTTTCACTTTTTATGATGTTTAGATCTTGAATACTGATGTCCCAAAATAAACAGACAGTGTAACAGATTTATTAGCAAAGAGATAAAGTTAGAACAAATGTCAAACAAGAAAGTTGTGTTAGAGTTTTTCACAAACAACATTATTTCACAGAAAACAAAACAAACATTCAGCATGTAGCACAAACGTTACATACTTAACACTGTGCAAATAAATATATTTGTATACATAAGTTATATATGGACAGATTAGGATGATAAAATCGGTCAGTTGCTCCCACCCCAAAGGTTGATATTGTTATTTACTTTTCTTAGAGTCGTTCGACACTTCAGCCTCCTGACTTTCCTTCTCAGTTTCCGGTTCATCTTCATAGCTAGAAAAAATATGAATAAACTAGTCTATATTTTGAAAAAGAAAACAGTATAATGCAATTACAGTTGACGACTATACATCTTATGAATTATGGCCTCATAAATACATATTTCGATCAGTGTTTGAAAAAGTCGGGTGATTTGGCTCGGAATACGTCAGTATTTACTTTCCATCTTCTCCTAGATCTCGATTTTCAATATTCTTTCTGTCTCGAATATTATTAGTGCTTAATCCTTCTCGTTATCTTTACTACCAAATTATTATATATTATATTGTGTTGATTTCATCTCACTCTGCTAACGTGATATGGCATCTTAGACTAATGCACATCTGTTCCAGGGTCCACATTGTTAACAACTGACTGGTGTTTTGATGATGATTTAATCCAACTTATGTGGTTAGTCATACTAATTATTAAAAAATAACGGCTTGAGAGAGAATTCCTATTTAGTACATAATTCAGATAGTTTTGACACGTGTATATATAAATACACTTCTGAGGTGTAGCAGTTCTGCATGTTAAATTAAGATGAAGTAAGCAACGATTTAAATAAGTCAACGAGAGGATTAAGACAAAGTGTAGAAAATATCTTATTATCGAAATTTATTATGAAATCTGGTTGTCAGAAAACAAGCATTTCAACCATTTCACTGTATTGATTTTTGGAAATGTATAATTAGATTTATGGTTTAACAACTGATGACCTTAGCTTAGATTTTTTTTAGTACAAATTAAGATCTTGTGCATATGGTGATTGTCACGCATACACAAACATCATGAGGTTACTTATTAACTTGTATTACTGACCTACTTAATTAGCCGATATTAATGACTTAATATTTTACATTTTTAAGCGGAATATTGTGCATAAATTGTGTAGATAAATCAATTAAAATTGCTATCTGTATAGAGATGACAAAGTTATTATCAGCGATAACAGAACATAATTCCATTGTGAATAAAAGTCAATGCAGTCAAATTCCTAAAACTAATTGCTTTTGTTTATATTATTTATTTATTTATTTTTACTTTCTCTAGATAGGTATAATGTTCAAAATTAGAAATTAAAGACACTAGAAGATGCATTTCGAAATACGTTGAGTTTGGTGTCAAATGCAATCACATTTCTCAGACAAGTGGTCACATAGTACTGTTAGTGAACGAGAAATTAGGTGGGGAAAACCAATTTATTGTTTGATGCAAAATCACACAGTAGCTTAGTAAAATGTGAAAGTCATACATTAAATACGTCATTTGCGCATCTTCTTTGCGTTATCATTTACACATTCCATTATCTCTCTAATCCTGTTGTAATCACAATGGCTCAGTTTCTCTACATGTTCTCTTCTCTTCAATCTTCTGCTGACAGGCATTTCACTTCCCACTGCTGCTACATACTACTTATATCTGTCAACATAAGTAGCCTACACCGCTGTAGGATTATGTACATTTATCAAACAAAAATAATATTACAATATACGTTAGGTTAGTCTTGTTAAGTCATTTCTAATAAGTAGCTTATTTCTTTTTTTTTACAATAATCAGATTATAGATTGGGATGCATTGAAAATTTGAAAAAAAGCTGAGAGATTTGTCTACTAGGAGAAAACATCGACTTATTTTTATAAACATCAGAGCAGGAACTCACCTAAACATTGCACTGAGATCGTTTTTCACTAAAGCCATAAGCAATGGTGCACCCAAACAGGCAGGTACCAGGTAAAGTAAAGCCGGCTAAATTAATGAAAAGGCAGTAAACATAGTTATTTATGTAACAAAAGTTTTATTCCAATAGAAAAAATCTGCAAACAGAAAGTGTGGAATAATTTTAAAATAGGTAAACAAAAATAACTGAATATTAAAGCTAATATTTTCCAAAAATAAATCCCCCGCTACGAACAAAACATTATGGGATAGAATAAAAGCAATACATACTACTTATTCTACAGAAAATAGAATCCTGAAATGGATCATAACAATCACTGAATCTTTTTAGTGAATAATGATAATACTATGAATAAGTTTAACAGTAATTTACATTTTTGGTGAAATTATTCAGATTAAATGGATGATACTGAAGTCAATTAGTCAATCACAAACTAGATGGTACATATGTTGATGTTCACAAACCGTAGACTTGCGATTATCATTGAGTCTAACATAGTCTTCATGCTAATGAAGACTTAACGATAATCACAAGTTTACAGTTTGTGAACGTCAAGATAGGTTTTCCCCACTTATTACATCTAGTTTATATGTGTTGCATAAATATGAACTGAATATTCGTCATATAACCTGTCAATTCAACTATGGTTACTTTTCTTTGCTCGTTTTCTATTATTTATCTTGCATTATATTTACAATCATAAACACGTAATCCTAATCAATATTTGAAAATTATGAAAACACGAAGAGAATAAATTTAGGAGGATATTCTTTGTTCGAATTGATTTTCACACTGAAATATTAGGCTCTTTACCGTCATTGAAATTCCAACCTTCCATCAATGTCACAAAGAGAGAAGGATGGCTTAATACGCTTGGAATCATTCTGCAACACATAAATTGACACCGATAACGCCAGTGATATAACAGTGAAGACAAATATAGCTATGAAAAGATTTTTACATAAGCAATAGTTGGATTTCTGAGGTATTACGAGACAAGACATTGCTAAATCTATGATCACTGCTTAGTCTAACGAAGTCGTCACTAAATACAAGTTATTGGAAACAATATTGGTCATACAACCACTGACATAACAATGGACAGAAAGTTTGTCGATAAAATGAACAGTGAAGAGCTGTGATTATCATAAAACTAGTTGGTTAATAGACCATAACGAAGGATACTTTATCTTTTAGTGACGAGATCTAAAACATATGAAGGTTCAAATGCAAATTAACTATAGAAAAATCCAGAACTGGAACCACACCAACTCAATATATAATTGAATAATACACGTATAGATACTTTTCATGTCAGGATATTCCTTCGAATAGTTCGACAATCCCTCTGACCGAAAACATATTCAGGGTAAACATTACAATAGTTTTTCTGTTCATTACGTAGACTAAATAAAGGGAAACTTTATTCTGAAATAAATAATTTGAAAACTGTTCGCTCACCTGAGCGTGCTTGAATACGTGCATCATTACGAAAGTCATAATGATAGCAACGATATAGGCTGTGTATCCAGAGTAGAAGTAAGCGTAGCTATTCTTTCGTCCAAGTCTGTGAAAGAGTAGAGAATTAATGATTGCGCTTAATTAATGAAGAGTCCAAATGAAGAATAATTTTAAAAGGAAAATAAGCCCATGAGTTAAAAAATCCCTAAACTACAGAAAGACGGGTGTCTATAATAATTTCAGAACTGACATTGCGGTATTACTGTGCGATGATACCCAATCCATGCAATCCGCAATTAATGTCCTAATGCTCCATTGGGAGTAATAGGCGTAAGTAAGTACGGTATGGTATGTGTTCTGCACCTTCGAAGTGCGAAGTACTTTCATAAGTCTGGCAGGACCCTGGATCTGCAATCACCCTGAGTAGTGAGCAGATATAATTAGTCGAGCAGTTAGTGTATCTAGGTAGCTGCATAAGTGCTGGTGATGGTGTGAGTGATGAGATCAATTCACGTATAGTGAAAACCAGAGTGATTTACGCCAATCTGGGCCATCTTTGGCGCCTCCGTAATGTTAGTCTAGCTGTAAAAGGTCGGATCTACAACGCGTCAGTGAGAGCAGCTTTGCTCTATGCTTGTGAGACCTGGCCTCTTCAAGTTGAGGATGTTAAACGACTTTGCGTGTTTGATCATCGTTGTCTCCGAAGGATTGCTGACATTCAGTGGCAGAGATTCGGCATTATGGAACTGGTGTTTTTACTCTAGTTAGTGGGGTGTGAAGAAAAGAGGATAGTTGTTTCTTTCACATTATTGAAGTCGTAGTAGCGAGATTACTAGCACGGTACATGAACGTATCATATTCCCAATGAGGTGTTGTACAGTTGAACTTTAACAACTAGGTTGAATTCGCAAATAACAACGATATGTCACCGATGCTTTTACTTTACAAATATTATATTATTTAGCAAAAGCTATCAGTATTTATAATGATTATAAGGATGTGTACACGTTTTCGTTAATTAATAAAGGCCACATACAACAGCAGGTGCATAGCTTGTATCCATCATATGTACGCTCAATGGCAATTAACTGACTACTGTTACACTGAAAAACATTTATGCCACACTCAAGTCATAAAAGTATTTCTCTCAGTAATAACATTATACTGTCACTACATATCACTTCCTTTTTTTCAAAATACCACATACATTATGATTTAAGAGTGCAGAAATACGTTGATTATAAAGTATGAAAACTGGTTGCTTCCGATGTCTTCACAGACATTTTTAGGTTATCTGTTTATTAATCAAAGGTAATCTTAATATAAAGGAATAAAACCAATGATCATTTCGCAGTGTGTATATGTGCTTCTTCATCTAGTAGAGCAAACATGAGATAAGAGTAGTTCTTGCCTGAAATAGACCGAGTCTGTTCTTTCTAAATCTGCTTTTTATGGTTCTTAAAGTCTGAGCAATATGGCACAACATATTATTTTGGGAACTACTGACAGAGGGTGTATAAACATTTTACGTAAGCAGATATAATCAACTTAAAGATGGTCTTATTTTGCCGTTGAAAAAATATCGCAAGTAATCACATGCACAAAGGTAATACCAATTAAGAACAATGATTCAAGAAAAAAACAACGAGCAATATTATTAAAGGTCCATAATCCCCGAAGACACCTAGTATAACAAACGGTTCATCTATGTTTGTAGAACTGTAATGAGTAATTTAATCGTGCTGTCATTATACTTGCACTATTATTAACTAATAAAGCTTTATGAACAAAGGAATATATAAAACACAACGCTAAAATGCATTTAATTTGCACAGCCATATTTTGATTCTTATGATTGCAAAGATAGACACGAAGTTTCGCAACTAACTTACTTTGTGTCGAACCTAAGAAGCATAGCAATAAATATTCCTGGAACAACTATATCACCAAGACCAAGTAAGGCTAATTGCTTGCCGAATAATCCATGTGAAAGAAAATCACGCGGAAAAGTAACTAAAAAGATAAGGTAACAACATTGACCATCCTATCACAATGTTTAAATAAATGAAAATAGACTATAAATAATTAGTGATTTAGCTTATTCGAAGTTAGCAAAATAACCATTCTAATATTACATAAATGCTTGCATGCAAGGCAATCCTAACTCCCAGGAAGGAGGAACGCTTTATATGTTTGTACTTAATCTACTACTATTTTTATTAGCCAATGGATAACTACGAATAGATGGGCTACTCCAGATGTATTTATTAAGCCCATACACATATCATCGTCACATTATTTCCAAAGTAATTTCTTACGGTTAAGCTGCGATAACGATGCAACCAGGTGCAAGCAAACATAGTTACATAAAAAGTGGAGGGTTGAGATCCAGATGATTAGTTTGGGGAGTCAAGGATTCGGCACACTAGCAATAGGTCTTCAGATAAGAGTGTGTGGTTGAATCACTTCTAGTATTCGAAGTTTGATACCATGATGCAGTAGACAGTAACTCCGTACGTGTAACAACCCAATCGGTACAGACAGTGCAGGTTCAAAATATTATTGCTTATTCGTCAAATTTACTACAATTATGTTATAAGATGAAGATACCTACGAATCCATCAGCCACTAGGTATGGCAACTTGAACTGATGTACGTACGTACGAAGTTCTACGTTGTAACTGACTGAACTGACTGAGGTCAACGCTCGACTACGGATTGTGTGAGAGAAAACTAAAGCAACTTTCAGATCCAGTAGAATATTTTATCGTCAACCAACTCATTGGGCTTGGTATAATAGTTAAACATTTAACCATCTCTTTGTTTTTAAAACAGTTAAAATGGTTCAGTTCTAATGCATTCTTACTTCCGAAAGACAGGAAACACAGACATCCCTAGTTTTCTCCGTAGAAAACTAATATTATAAACTCAGCGTCCGCTCAAGTTAATTAAATTTCTAGGTTAGAGACTTAATTCATTAAAATCAGAGATATGCAGTGTTTGATCCAAACCATCTCTGTTGACCGCCGGTTTGATATGGATCATAAAACGCAAGACAACTTACTAACAGGTTTAACTAACTCACCTTCTGCGACCAAAAGTATTAGTCGTGGGACACTTGGTATTTGACAGATGCAAGGCATAAAATCTTTAACTAGTGTCTGACAAATTAGAGACTTTTTATGATATTCTGTTTATGTTTACTGTTTTAGCCGACTATGGGGTCCTCGGATAAGGGAAGTTAGTTACTGTATAATAGCAGACATCATTTATAGGTACAAGCCTGATTGTCCGCTTAACACTTATCATTCGTCAAAGGTCTCATCTCAGTTGTTTTAACAGTCTAAACAGCTACTGTTATTTCCCGATTCATATACTGTTGCATCGTACTCTCAGAAAGACTTGAAATAAGCCACTCAATTTTTAACGAGAATACGTAAAACAATGTTTGTTTTGGTTTATTTTTACACATAACAGGCGTGGGTCATTAATTCTGTGGTCAAGAATGAACAGAGATGCCACACTTGTTTGTCTGTTGATGCTAATCCAAAAAAATATTCTTGAAGCATACTGTATATGGCGATTTGCTGCTAGAGTTGCTGTCCTCAGTGAAGCGCTAACTCAAATTACGATTAGATCTGTTGTTTAGATTACCAACTGTAGGTTCCCTCGCTTATGATACGGTAATGTCCATGACAAACTATTATACATGCATCTCATGGTACCGTTAATTGATGACCCCCAAGTGCCCTGATACGGCCGACGATGGGGAGATTAATCTCTCCCTCTCGAGATGCTCTCACATGGTCACGCGTATGCGAAAACTCCCAGGAAAGTCCTACCCACTGTCTTTTCGCGGTGGGGGTGTTGTTTACGAAATTGAGGGGACGAAAAGCGAATGTCTGGCACTTTAACCGGGTTGAGTCAGTCAGTCAGTCACAGCGTAGAACTTCGTACGTACGTAAATCAGTTCGAGTTGCCATACCACATTAGCACAGAGATGCAGTTGTCGATTCAAATCCCATAGTGGAAGAAGTAGTAAGAGTATAAGCATTATGTGAAAGATTAGGGTTTGAAGATGTTATTGAAGGAGTATAATAGAGTGAAATAAATTTGAAAAGAGAAAAAAGATAGGGACATGAAGAATTCAGAGGATTAGAATTCGGGAGAACACAAAGAACCTACTCCTACACCATGAAACATTGCACGTCAGGGCAGTCGGTGGATGGGCATACGTAACATGTATCCCAGCCATCTCAACTGATGAAGTTTCACTACTTCATCAATCGATTTGCCATCCTTACCTAGCACCCGTTTCCTAACAACTACATTACTTACCTGGTTGTCCCAGGATATATGAGAAATGATTCGAAGACACCTATGATCGAATACTAGTAGCCTACGAATATCCTCTACTCTTATCGGCCATGTTTCGCTGCCATAAAGTAGGACGGAACAAACTGCTGCACAGTCAACCCGTTCTTCTGTTGCTAGACGGATATCTCGCCTACGCCATAAATGACGCAAGTCGGCGAAAGCTAGACGAGCCCTCTGTATCCGTGCTGAGATTTCGTCACACACCAGATCACAAGGGCTGATGAGACTCCCAAGATATGTGCAGCGGTCAACACGCTCAACTACTTCACTCCCTATCATTCGTTCAGGTGCCGATGCAACCCAATCCTGAAGTAACATTTTGCACTTCGAGGGAGAGAATCGCATCCCGAACATGCCTGCATAGTTGCTTATGGTGGTCAGAAGACTCTGCATTTTGTCAGCGTCTTCACCAAATAAAACTATGTCGTCGGCGTATTCTAAGTCAACAAGTGAATCTCCCGGTAAAAGTTCAACTCCTGGAGATTGAGATGATGAAAGTGATATCTCTAAAAGCATGTCAACGACAAAGTTAAACAAGAATGGGGAGAGTGGACAGCCCTGACGAACACCACTTGAGGTAACCACTTCTGATGACAGTTCGCCATAAGCTCCAACTCGACCAGTTGTGTTCGAGTAAAGAGCCTTTATGAGGTTAATGTACTTCTTTGGTACTCCTTTTACTGACAAACACTGCCATAGAACCTCACGACCAACGGAGTCAAATGCCGCCTTAAGGTCAAGAAATACTACTATTGTGGGACGTCTGAATGTATGTCTATGTTCTAGGACCTGACGTAGAGTGAATATCTGGTCTATACAACCACGTCCAGGTCGAAAACCAACCTGGTTTTCTCTAGTCTGCTCGTCACGAGCTTTGGTGAGGCGTCCAAGTATTATTGAAGCTAATATTTTAGACACTATATTAGTCAAACTGATTCCTCTGTGATTGTCACAGGAGGACTTTCGTCCTTTCTTATAGACTGGCACAATCAGTGATTGGGACCAGTCAGATGGAATTACGTCCAGTTCCCAGATTCTACCTAAGACCTCAGTCAATCTCGTTGCTAGTACTGGACCGCCATCCTTAAAAATCTCAGGACTAAACCTGTCAGGGCGTGCTGCTCTCCCTCACTTCAGATTTTCTATAGCTTTTTCAACCTCGTAGAGAGTTGGAGAACTTACATTAATTTGCCATTCAGGACGACAGGGGATCGTGGGTAACTCAAGTGTGGCTGAAGGCCAGTTGAACTGATCCCTAAAGTATTCTGCCCATCGATCCAATCTCCTGGACTGAGAATGAATATGTCCATCTTTATCTGAGATAGTTTCGCTGATAGTAGGGTTCCTAATACCGGTTTCTTTAACAAGTCTGAATAGCTGTCTGTTGTTACCTATTGCCGCTGCCTTTTCCATCTCTTTTGCTTTCGCTACCCACCACTGTTCACGATCATCGCGCAGGCTTCTCATTAGCCTGCGCATAAGCTGACTCCGCTCTTCGTTATGTTCAGAGCCAGGTGGGATGAGTTTTCGAGCATCTATCAGTGCGGTAGACGCTGCCGAGATCCCTTGTTTCTCCCTAACCTAATGGTTTACCTTACCAGCGGATATTACTGCTGTTTCCACAGCTTTACGGATGTCATTCCATGCTGCCTCGGGGTGGGCACAACTTACATGTCTGTCTAACTGTTTTTCTAGTTGTTCCTGAAATGTATTCTTAGCTTGCTTATTGTTAAGTAAAACCCTGAGAGGTTTCCTTGCAGTGTCTTTCCTACGTCCAGTAAGACGCAGACAGATACGTGCTCGCATTAGAGCATGATCTGAATGTAAACATGTGCTCCAGAATGAGTGACAGTCTTCTATCGAGCCCCCTCATCGGTAGCTGATAGCGATGTAATCTAGTTGAGTCAAACTTTGGGACGGATTCGGGGGTCACCATGTCAAAGGATGTTTTTCCTTATGCTTAAAGTTAGTATTTGCAAGAAATAAGCGGTTATCTGAGCATAGCTGCAACAGACGGTCGCCATTATCTGTTCTTTTAGCCATGACACCATAAGATCCACCCAGGTGTCTTTCCCTTTTCACTTAATTTACCTACTTGAGCAATAAGGTCACCAGCCACTATTACTACATCAGAACGCCTAGCTTTTCGGAGAAGGTCAGAAAGTTTCCTGTAGAACTCATCTTTTATATCGTCTGAGCTGCAGTCAGTGGGAGAGTAGGCAGAGACGACAAAGAGGCAACGACGAGTGTCCCTATCTTTCCGAGTCCTTACTGATCCGTTTAGTCGGACAGCGCATAGACGACTGTCCACTGGGAGCTAGTCTAAAAGAGCTAGTTATGCCCTACGACTTAATGCTATACCTACGCCAGCGAGGCCACGGGAAGCAGCATCAGGGCTTCCAGATGCACGAAGCGTGTATCGAGATGGTTCTTTATTTTGATATGGTGAGGTCAAATGAATGACGCCACTCTGATCCTGTATGCGCGTTTCGGAGACGCAGCACACATCGATGGTATAAGATTCTAGAGTCCTAGCTAAGGAGGCCTGTTGTCCTATTTGGCACAATGTTCGGACATTAAAAGTTCCTACATGTAGTTTAGAGCGTGGTTTCAGGAGACCAGGAATAACGTTCCGTGTACTTGAATCGTTTGCCCTAGCGATGCGAGGTGATAAAAGGACGTGGGAAGGGTTAGTTATTAGGAGTAGGAAGGATTTGAAAGTGACCAACTTGGTCATGAACTAATGCTAGATCTTGGTTTGCCCCCAAATGCCCTGGTACGGCCGAGAGTGGGGAGAGTCCGCTCTCCCTCTCCAAATGCTCTCACATGGCCAGCGAATATATAGCCTCTGTCAGGGAAGTCCTACTCACTGCCTTCTCGTGGCACAACTGTTGTTTACGAAATTGAGAGGACGGAAAGCGAATGTCCGGTGCTTTAACCGGGTTGGTGGACAAGGCGAGTCCACCTAGGGGGGTTGGAAAACCCTGATTCCAAACCAATGGTGCACATGGGCTCCAGTATCCTGAGGGAACAAATGGCGTACGAATCAATCGTTGATCACCGGCTACCATGGGACTGCATCTCCTTACGATGCTCCACTGCCTTGTGGATCAGATCTTTCGGTCAAAGGCTCCGGGTGTGGCCCCCTAAGAAAACCGCATGCTTCAGTTCGGGCACCTGGGCAGTATCACAGCCCTCAATCAAATCGAGAGATTTGTATGGCGCATTTGTATCTAGTGCTTCCTTGTACCAATATTTGTGTTCAAATAATAAATAAATAAGAGCGTGGTTTTAGGAGACCAGGAATAACGTTCCGTGTGCTCGAATCGTTTGCCCTAGCGGTGCGAGATGATAAAAGGACGCGAGAAAGGTTAGTCGTGGAGATAAGAGAGTTATTAGGAGTAGGAAGGATTTGAATGTGACCAACTTGGTCTCGTGTGCTGTTACGGGTATGAGGGCTAATGTCACTTCCCGGCTGCCCACACCGTGGAAGGGTATTTCTTGAGGGACCTGAAAGGGAAGTTGGATTATTGTTGGTCTTAACGACCTGAGAGCGTGACCGCAGCGCCCAAGGGACAACTGCTTGAGGCCAGTCACGCACGGCCTTTTTGTGGGGGATTTTTGGCGTGTTAGCTCCGTTCTTTAAAGGACCTTACCGCCGGAGACGGAAATCCGTGGGATAAGGCGTGTGCATTTTTAGGGTCGACCTTTTCTAACCCCACCCCTTCTTGTGTGAAGGCAGCATCGCTGATGATGAATATAGAAGACCCACCTAAGGGAGTTTGAAAACCCTGATTCCAAACCGATGGTGCACATGGGCTTCAGGATCCAAAGAGAACAAAAGGCGTATGAAGCCAATGTTGGTCACCGAATACCATGAGACTGCATCTCCCATCGTTGCTCCACCGCCTTATAGATTACATCTGCCAGGGAAGTCCTACTCACTGCCTTTTCGTGGCACAACTGTTGTTTACGAAAGTGAGAGGACGAAAAGCGAATGTCCGGTGCTTTAACCGGGTTGGTTGATGTGGAGGATCCACCTAGGGGAGTTGGCAAACCCTGATTTCAAACCAATGGTGCACATGGGCTCCAGGATCCTGAAGGAACGAGTGGCGTATGAACCTACTGTTGGTCACCGGCTACCATGGGACTGCATCCCCTCACGATGCTCCATTGCCTTGTGGAATAGACCTTTAGGTCAAAGGCTCGGGGTGTGGCCCCTTAATAAAACCGCCTGCTTCAGTCTGGGCACTCGGGCAGTATCACGGCCCTCACACAAATCGAATGAGATTTGTGAGGCGCATATTTATCTGGTGCTTTTTTGTACCAATATTTATGTGTTTAAATAAATAAATAAATAATAAACTAGATCTGTAGGTCAAAGGCTCGGGGAGTGGCTCCCTAAGAAAACCATCTGCTTCGGTCTGGGCACTCGGGCAGTATCACAGCCCACACACAAATCAAGTGACTTGTGTGACACATATATTAAGTGCCCCTTTGCACCAATATGTTCAAATAAATAATTAATTAATCGGTGACGGGAAGATTACCAACAATTATTATTGAAAGCTTGTCGACGTACAAGCATATACTAAGGTAATTCCAGTAAACTTATTGATAGTCATCTGCGAAAAACTGTACACAAACGACTATCGCACTTTTCAACTGATTTGGTGTATCAACAAAAGTGATCAAATGGAAAACTAGTAAACTTGCTATGGCTACCTAAAAATCTTTCAGGTGTAATTACTTTGTTTAATTAATACAACATTAAAGAGTCAAATAAAACGATTCCAGCAATGTGATTACCTTCATTAAATGAACCAGTCTAGTCTTTATGGCAAGTTAACGAAACGACTACATTATACTCAGGATTGGTTAGTGATATAACAAAGTGGTATCAAGTAAAACGTAGTAATAAACCTCAAGAGATACAGTAGATCTATGCATGTGACGAAAGATATAAGATTACTCACCTTTGATTGGAATATCTAGGTTTTTTGCGACAGCCATCATGACACCAGTTCCAAACACCTGGACTTAAAGGACAGTAAAAAATCTAACTTACCCAAAATATATCGTATACGAACAGTCCGCAAAGAAGTAATATGCCATTTACGAATTTATTTAACCTTATGAATTCGATGGCCAAAATAGCAACTGTCACTGCAATAAAATTGTTCGCGATCCAATGCTACCTAATAAATCTATTAATTTTGACTTACTCCTGAAAAGTAGTACCAAGTGCCAAGCAAAATACCGATGCCAGTGCCTATGAAATCCTTGGACTCAACTGAAAAATCATAGTTGTCTATCAAGTGAGATGTAGACAATCATGATTACCTACCCAATAAGTTCCATTGACATTCGGAACCATCTGAGTTCTCTAAACTTCTTGAAAACTCAAACTTGAACCGCGTATTTTTTACGCAACTCGGCATATACGGGCGAAAGATGGGTCTAAACATACAGATAGCAGAATATGTACTTACGACAAGAAACGGGATATTGCACAGGCACCCATAAAAGAAAAATATACCTTCATAACACAGTTGATGTACTGAATAGGAACGAACTTAAACATAGTAGAACTACATACACATACAAACCTTAAATACGATGTAAATCCCGAAAAGTGCAGCACTGGCGAGAAATGGAAACAGTGCTGCATCTTTACTTGATACAACTTCTACCTCTTCAGTTGACTTCTTACTAGTTAATGAACGGAAAGAACCTATATAAATAGGTACTATGGCCAAGAGAAACAGTGCTGAATTAGTAATTATGGAATCTAGATTGAACTCCAGGTTTGTAATGGTTCCGTTTGTATCGCTCACATTTCCTATATCGCTTACGTTCATGTTCTCAAACTGTACGCGTAGAAATTCAAACACGGTGTTAAATACGTAGATGTCATGTAACGTCTGACGCAGGATAAGAAGTATATTGGCCAATTTATTGTCGTAAGACTTTGCTATTCAGGGTTGATTGTTGTAAAAAATTAGACTAAAAGTTTGGTATTGGCCAGAAAATGGAGTTCATTAATAGATTTTTCTCTGTCGCTGCACAATTTTGTCTCAGTCTTCAGTAGTGAGGATAGGTCAGTCAACCTATATTAATCCTTTTGATTTGTAGTACTGTGAATATCTAAATACTCTTTGAATGTATAAACAGAAGGTGCTGATATTACGTGTTTTAGTAGAGACTTCAAGTAATTCACTCATCTATGAGAGTAACGGAACTCCAGATGTAAGCGATTTGATCACGGTTACGGCCTTTCTCAGAGTGTCTCATCAGAAGACCAAACTGTAGGGTCAGTGAAATGTCACTGAACCCTAGCCAAGTCATTCGGCAGTTGGGTCGCTGAATATCGAACAGATCATCGATCCCTGTCAAGGTCAAGAATAGTCAACGCTCATCAATTAATAATACTCCATGGACTTGCCCACGCGGCAGCGGTTGTACTTTCGCTTCTGTACTTTCGTGGTTGTACCTTAACCAATATATTCTTGTAATAACGTCCTTCGTGTTGTACAGTCTCCATAGCATCCATGGTCCCTTGTTACGTCGACGGGGCCAATCCACGTAAGGTGCTGATCGCGAGGTGTGACTTCGAAGTTAGCTTGTTCGTCACACCATTCTCGTCTAACTCGAGTAGGCCTCCAATCGTTCGACATAGAACATCAACGTTGATGGTCTACAAAACCCTGACAAGAGAAAACAAATAACAAATACTGCTACCATAACCTCAGTTCACTGTGCAGCACTCCAGTATAAAATCACCTCTTAATCCGTGGTAAGCTGATGGAAATAGGTTGAAGTATCTTAGTCTGTTTTCATAAGGCACGTTAGTGACAACTTTAACTATTTTGGCTTCCTGCCGTTGATTTAGTTCTAACAGGGACTCACACCTCGAAGTTCATTTGCCAAGTGAGGCCCCACAAGCCTCGGTTACTTACTTACCACGTAGGCCACACACCAGCATTCTCCACCAAAATAACTGACTGAATCGTTGGGTTGACAAACTGACTAATAATCATCATTAAACAGCATTGTTTTCTATCGGCTATCTTTATCTATTATCGACGATTTCCGCATGTTTCTCTTTCAGATGCGCATTTAGTAAATGTCTTAAGACCTTATCAGTCTAATAAGAGGTTTGGGAACACTGTAGTGCTATTAGTTCATAACCACACGATCTCTGAAGTCGAGTCTATAATTACTGAAAAGACTTACTTTAAACATGTAACACTTAGAGAGGGCAAAAGATGGTGAACGTGGAAACAACTGATCGGTTTGGGATGACTCAGCCTTGCAAGGATGGTCTTTATGTGCAACTCATACCTTTCCATATTAAGTAAATTACATTATCCGCAGACGGAATGTGTTCTTCGGAAGTACTAAACATCATATTGCTGATTGTCACGTAGGACGAGTCAATATAATGTTGGTGTTACTTCCACGTAAGATCTTGGGGATTAGGTAGTCACATAATGACCAGTCTTCAGCCTTAGGATTAGGGTTATTATCATAGTAGCCAGGACAAATGTACTAATACTGAACAAGACCATAGTTCTACGGTCACACTACCGCTTATCTTGACCTGTCCTGCAGTGATAGCCATAATGTCTCCTTCAAGAAACACTATAGAATACGTTCAGGGTGTCATGCCGCCTCGATCCATTGTTCCCTAATTGATCTACATTGACCTTGTCAAAGAGTCTATGGGTTTATTTAGGTCTTTTCATTTATTGTGTGTTTAGCTTCAAGGGTCGT
Organism: Schistosoma mansoni; assembly: GCF_000237925.1. Taxonomy (NCBI): domain Eukaryota; kingdom Metazoa; phylum Platyhelminthes; class Trematoda; order Strigeidida; family Schistosomatidae; genus Schistosoma; species Schistosoma mansoni. The sequence goes on from NC_031500.1 coordinate 4,962,250, forward strand.
ATGGTTAAGAACAAATGTCACCATGGTACGATTCTTTGTGTTTAGGTGAAACCGCTCTATTCGCTCTTGTGTTGTGGCATAAATATGACAATCAGACTCTTAAATTATTTTACTAACTTCACTACCTAGAATGGGTATGAGTGCGCATCTTTACATTAACAGTAGCTGCCGCACCTGTACACTGTTTAGAATAACACGAGATAGGATAATCAATATTTTCCACGCATTTCGCCGTTACCAAACTATTTATATGGACATTTTATTTCTGGTGCCCAGCTAATTGATGCCACAGCAGATGAACTTGAACGTATCTTCCTGCTTCCTTTTATTTGCATGACTGTCTGGGGAAATCTTTTGTGTCACTTGTTATATGGGATTATCTTGACGCCCATCTTAACCATTATAGGTCCACCCAAGTGATCAAATTCTGTGGACAACACGGAATGTCTTCTTCTCAGACGGGAACGAGAAACACCTTTGACCTAATACATACCAGGGGCATCTTCCTAATCAACAACCGTTTGGAGATAACTTCCGAAAAGCGTTCCAGTTCTTTTAAAACAAACGGCAGTAGTGGGTTCCCTGTTTCTCCATATGAGTGTTTTCAGAAAGCGGATCGGCTTAACTGTGCATAAAAAGTGAATAACTTTGATTGTAATGCTGTAACTGGACTATATACTTGCTAAGAGTTTTTCTACTACTAAGTCGCCCCATGAAGTTTTCATAAATTTTCTCATAATCATCAGCCTTCAGAAGTCTCTGAGAAAATAACCAGATTACTTTAAACCCCAGCCCGACAAATTTGGGAACTTTTCACCCTTAGTAAATGCACACGTACTTCGTAGAAATATTTGACCTAACAGAGTGTAGGGTCTTATTAAAAAGGAATTTGATGTTGTAAGATCCAAACCTAACTTGGATTGTAGGCGTCCAACCAAACGTAGGAAAACTACACAATCTAAAATTGCTACTGACAGTTTCAGCGAGACGAGCTACTCCGTTCATCCTGAAGCAGACAAGCTTTTACCAGTTGTCTCCATTCCAGACGTGTTGAAGACTCTGTTGGTAAACAATGATGATAATCACAACTGCAACCATGCGAATGATATTAAAAGACTGCAAGTTGACATGAACATTCTCAATCCCCTCAAGTATCTCATCAACCCTAACCTCACAGAGACTCCAGATCAAATGAATGATATAAGTGACTTCCTAGATCTTGTTGCATCAGAGGTATTTGAAAGAATAAGGCGATCTAGCAATGCAATTGTGTTTAATATACCGGACTCAAATGCCCTTGAAAATATCAAAATTAGTCTGCTTAGAGCCAGCAATATGACACACGTACCATGTGTATGCACAAGATTAAAAAGAAGCCACCCTGATATGCACTCACCGATCTTGTTCAAATTCAACTCATCTGTAGACGCTAGTGAGTTTTTAAATTCCTCCAATTCATTGAAACAGAAACAGATTTTCAAGGATATTAAGATTCTACCAGACAGAACACCATGCCCAACGAAAGCAGGTCGAGATAACTACAGACTACCAGCATCCAACACCCAAGAGTATCATAATCCTAAAGGTC
>NC_031500.1:4964037-4966315 GCF_000237925.1 Schistosoma mansoni
TAACGGATAGCATAAAATGATACTGCACTGCATATTTTAAGTGATTAAGTTGTTACATTTTATACAAGTATTTATATTACATATTATGGTATCAGTTGTTTATATCTACTTTGGCGTGAAAAATTGTAACTCTCGGAGTTTCTGTTGGTCCCAAGCTCGGGTAAAGGAGGAAAGCTGGGCATGAAGTCGGTAACTGCATGCCGTAGAAAAAAGTCTTGCTAAAAGAACGCCAACCAGACCAAACAAATTAAACTATTTGAACTCTACTGTGTGAGTTGAAGGAAGAATTATCACACCTAATGGTGAAAGCCGAGATTCCTCGGAGGTTACGAAGCCGATGCTCCTTCTAACAACCAAAGCAACAATTTTTATGGGTACATGGAGCGTCCAGACAATGTGGGAGACCTGGAGGACCAATCAAATAGCATCGAAGATGAGGAGATTCAACCTGGCGGCTCTCGGAATCAGCAAAAACCATTGGACCCAGGCTAGACAGAAAAGAATAGATACAGGAGAGATGCTGTTGTACTCCGGTCACGAAGAGATAAATGCTCACGAAAATGGTGACAGATTTGTAAACTTATGAGCATTCAAGAACGTAGCCAAATTGTCCGCTTTGGATCTTGCTACTCCAAACCTGTGAATGTAACCAGTGGGGTTATACAAGGAAGTGTAATTGGTCCATTACTATTTCTCCTTTTTATCAATGACGTTTGCTCCCTCTTTCAGTATGGTAAACCTTTTCTTTTTGCCGATGATCTGAAAGTGGTTTATTCATTCTCATCTCCCACCAAAGAAAGCTATATTTCAACGGTAATCCAAGAGGAAATAAACAAGTTGTACGAATGGAATATTTCATGGAATTTGCCACTTAATGTTGACAAAAGTGGATTTATTAACATCGGCCGCTGCCTTAATCTAAATCTGGCTATACACAAACATACACTGAAACCTCTCAACACTGTTCGTGACTTGGGTTTAAGATATAGCGACAGTTTGAACTTTTCTGAACACATTGCATCTCAAGTACCCAAAGCTAGAAAGCTCATCGGATTCATAATGATTAATTTCAATAATACCGAATCGAGATTATTATTATACAGAAAATGTACCTTACCAATTCTTGAATATGGTATGTTAGTTTACAGTAATTGCGGGCATAATGACCTGATTAAAATTGAAGGTGTTCAAAGAAGGTTCACCAAAGCTGTTTTGGGGTATTCTGACAACAAAGACTATCACCAAAGATGTCAACAACTCAAACTAGAACCTCTCTGGATCAGGTGTATCAAATTAAACCTTATCTTTCTCTACCGGCTTCTCAACGGTATTTCTTACTCTTCGCTATCTACCCCTTCATACTCTATGATACCGTCCCACAATCTACGCAATAAGGAAAATATTCTAGTGATTCCAAAAACCCACACAAATTTACGCCAGAATTTTTTCGTTATTCGCTACTCAACCACGTGGAATAAACTGCCAATGAACCTCCGATGCAATGAAACTACAACCCGGTTCCGAAGTCTTCTTGATGATTTTCTTTCCGAAAGTGGATTGTGTCACCTACTGAATATCAATGTGCTTAACAATGATATATACAAAAAAGGTCCGTCATCTATCTAACTGACTGAAAAGCAAAGTGAAACCTTTGAAACTTTTCATGTCTATTCTATTTCACTTTTATTCATCTTAATATATGGAGTCTGCTTATGTTTGTATTTATAACTATTACTGTTATTACTATCATTATTGGTCTCTCGTCACATCAGATATTCTCTTCATCTCTTCTTGTCCTTCTAAACATATTTTATTCCTAAACATCCAAAGTCTATAACTAAAAACAAACAAAAAACTTGATGTTACAAATTAGCTTCTCAGATTCATCTTATCTTCACACACATATATATGACATATAGAAATTTATATTTAAATTATCCTTTGCAATTAATTATGACTATCATAGCATCATTCTAAATTATTATTATTATTGTACTAATGCTTATACTAATATGCGTTTCACTCTGTATACTGTTACATAAATCTACACGTATTTATCCGAGTGCAGTAAAGGTTTATTATTATTGGTACTATTATTGTTGTTATTATTATTTTTTAAATTATTCGTTTATCTCATAAGTCTATAGCCATTACACTATTATGATCATGGTTGTACCCTTTCACTATGTGTTCATTTCTTTTCTCTCTTTTTTTCCTTCTAAATAAATATTATTCTTAAGATTACGAAGCTTTGGATTAAGACAATAATTTGTGTTAC
>NC_031500.1:4966515-4988957 GCF_000237925.1 Schistosoma mansoni
GTTCGTTATATTCTTGTTCCGTCTTAGATATTGGGCGGTCCATAATAAAGTGCCTCATTGGTAGGCGGGAGTTCAAGGAATAGTTGGTGAAGTTCTTTAGAGTTTAGTAACAGGGTTATTAGCCTTTTAAATTTGGTAAAGGTGTCACAGTTACGGATAGGTATTGGCAACCTGTTCCACAATAAACTATACCGAACTGTAAAAAACTTACAACGCATTTGTTTTTGGTGTTTTTCGGTAAATAGTGTATATGCATTGTTTCTTATTCTATAGGCTGGGTCATTGATCATAGTTGGACAGGAGGTTAGGAATGACAGTCCATTTATTGCTTTGTAGAGAAATATCAGATTGTTCCTTAACCTACGGTGCCATAAAGGTTCTAAAGAGAGGTGCTTACATCTACTTGTGTAATCAAGAGTGGTGTCACTTCCTAGCAGTTGGCGTGTAAAACGTCTTTGAACATCTTCTACTCTTATTTTGTCAGTGGTATTCATATTAGAGAAGATAAAAGAGCAGTATTCTAAGGAAGGTCGTATACATATTTTGTAGAGGGTAAGCTTGGCATCTGTCGTGAAGAAATTTTTTGTTATGAAGCCAATTAGACGTCTGGCTTTAGAAATAATAAAGGAGGCGTGTGCTTTAAAGTTTAGGCTTCCTGTGTAATTTATTCCTAGATCGTGTACTGAATTAAGTGTCTGGACTTTAATTTTATTTAAGTAAAGTTGGGGTTCATAGGGGTGCTTTCCAAAGTGCATGATCCCGCATTTGTGGAGGTTAAATGGTAATTGCCACTTTTCGCTCCAGATAGTTAGGTTATTGAGATCATCTTGAATCAGGCGTACACTTTCACTTAGAACCTCAGGCTTATAGCTGTATACTATTTTGAGATCATCAGCATATAAGTATGGTTTCCCAGATTTTATGATGTTACATATATCGTTTATATACATGAGAAACAAAAGTGGGCCTAATACACTTCCCTGGATGACGCCACTAGTTATTGGTCTAGGTAATGAGAGACAGTCGTTGTACTTTACCATTTGTTTACGTCCCTTTAAGAATGAAACAAACCATGAATAGAGTGGGTTGTTGATTCCGAAGGACCGTAGTTTGGCTAGTAGCCGTTTGTGTGGAACCTTATCAAAAGCTTTCTTAAAGTCTAAAAATATGACTGATACAAGGAGTCCATTGTCTCGTTTCAGAGTTATATCATTCATGTAGTCCACTAGGCATGTATCACATGATCTGGACCTAAGAAATCCATGTTGGGAGACCGAGATGAGATTATTAGTAATTACATGTTGGACTAACGCCGCCTTAACTACTTTCTCCATCACTCTAGACACCACTGAAGTTATGTTTATGGGTCGGTAATTTTCAACATTTGCTTCAGGTCCTGTTTTAATTTTGGGAATGATGTGTGTAGTTTTCCAGGCAGTAGGGTAATGCGCTGTAGAGAGTGATATCGCAAATAGTTTGAGTAATAAAACACACATATCATCGCCTCCACGTTTTAGCATGCTAGCCGGAATACCATCTGGTCCATCAGTGTAGGAGTGTTTCAGTGTACTAATTGCCTTAGAGATATTCTGTACATTGAAGTCTACGTTAGTAATCTCACAGGCAGATACTGTGATAAGTTCTGAATCATTAAGTGGTTTTTCATCAGTTAATGAGGAACAAAATTGTTCATTAAGTAGTTTCGTAACAAGTTTAGGATCTTCGTATACTTGTTTGTCTTTAATAAATATGTTTCCTCTCGACTTAGAACGTTTAAGTTTATTTTGAAAGAGTGTGGTGAGTGCTGAGGAGTTATTACTAAGTTCGACAGCACGTTTTTCCTGTTCGATTGCTTTTTGCGTCTGTCTGGACAAGTATTTCTGTCATCGTTACTAAAGAGGAGAAGTCAATAGAGTTGTGGAAGCGAGTACAATGTCTCTGCAGATGTCTTCGTGTACCGACCGGTATAAACAGATCTTTAGAAAACTTAGGTCTCCAGTACTCTAAAGGTGCGATTTTGTTCATGATACTTTCGATGTTGTGATAAAATATATTGGTTAGTGTGTCGGTATTGTTTGCAGTAAAGAATGTTCCCCAGTCAGTGCTTCTTAGGTAATTGTGAAAATTATTCCAATCTACCTTGCGATAGTTTCTACGAAGGGTTACATTTTTACGTCTACCGTTTGTGTTTTTTATATTAAGGCTACATACGACAGCGTTATGATCACTACCTGGGAACTTTTTTCCAATATACACAGTATTGGGAGTGAGGCCACTGGTAAAGACTAAGTCCAAGATATTTTGGTGTCTGGTAGGGCTACTAACATATTGAGTCCACTGTCCTAGTTCTAGACATTCAATAAATGATTCATAACGTTTCGGAGCTTTGACTGGAAACCAAGAAATTTCAGGCATGTTGAAGTCACCACAAATGAGCTTGCCTGTGAATGGAAGGGATGATGCTAGTGCGAATACCTCTGATAATACTGCTATTTCACCTATTGCCAAGTTAGGTTGCTGGTAGATACAGCCGAACAGTAAGGTGATGGAATTTGATGGCTTTAAAACAATCCACACCGAGTCCTTCAGATTGTTTAGTTCAGGTAAATCGCATAGTAGTGAGTTTAAGCAAGAGTGAGCATAAATAAGGCACCCTCCGCCTCGTCCTTTCAATCTATCGCTTCTATATAGGAGGTAGTTATCAGGTCCAGATCATGTGATACATGCCTAGTGGACTACATGAATGATATAACTCTGAAACGAGACAATGGACTCCTTGTATCAGTCATATTTTTAGACTTTAAGAAAGCTTTTGATAAGGTTCCACACAAACGGCTACTAGCCAAACTATGGTCCTTCGGAATCAACAACCCACTCTATTCATGGTTTGTTTCATTCTTAAAGGGACGTAAACAAATGGTAAAGTACAACGACTGTCTCTCATTACCTAGACCAATAACTAGTGGCGTCATCCAGGGAAGTGTATTAGGCCCACTTTTGTTTCTCATGTATATAAACGATATATGTAACATCATAAAATCTGGGAAACCATACTTATATGCTGATGATCTCAAAATAGTATACAGCTATAAGCCTGAGGTTCTAAGTGAAAGTGTACGCCTGATTCAAGATGATCTCAATAACCTAACTATCTGGAGCGAAAAGTGGCAATTACCATTTAACCTCCACAAATGCGGGATCATGCACTTTGGAAAGCACCCCTATGAACCCCAACTTTACTTAAATAAAATTAAAGTCCAGACACTTAATTCAGTACACGATCTAGGAATAAATTACACAGGAAGCCTAAACTTTAAAGCACACGCCTCCTTTATTATTTCTAAAGCCAGACGTCTAATTGGCTTCATAACAAAAAATTTCTTCACGACAGATGCCAAGCTTACCCTCTACAAAATATGTATACGACCTTCCTTAGAATACTGCTCTTTTATCTTCTCTAATATGAATACCACTGACAAAATAAGAGTAGAAGATGTTCAAAGACGTTTTACACGCCAACTGCTAGGAAGTGACACCACTCTTGATTACACAAGTAGATGTAAGCACCTCTCTTTAGAACCTTTATGGCACCGTAGGTTAAGGAACAATCTGATATTTCTCTACAAAGCAATAAATGGACTGTCATTCCTAACCTCCTGTCCAACTATGATCAATGACCCAGCCTATAGAATAAGAAACAATGCATATACACTATTTACCGAAAAACACCAAAAACAAATGCGTTGTAAGTTTTTTACAGTTCGGTATAGTTTATTGTGGAACAGGTTGCCAATACCTATCCGTAACTGTGACACCTTTACCAAATTTAAAAGGCTAATAACCCTGTTACTAAACTCTAAAGAACTTCACCAACTATTCCTTGAACTCCCGCCTACCAATGAGGCACTTTATTATGGACCGCCCAATATCTAGACGGAACAAGAATATAACGAACTCCATTGTCGTTAGTATGAATATAGCCAAACTAAAGAAAACATGCTTTATCCTTCCCCACTATCTATTGATTTTTAACCATGGCCTTCCGCTCCTAACCCTCATTTTCAGTTTTCGAATCTCTCTAATGGATAAATCCAAATTATTCTTCCTAAGTGTCATGTCCTTTTATTTTTCTTATTACAAGTAGACAGATAACTCACTAATCTTATGGATGTTGACCAACTAAGGCCGATCAAAAGAAGCTCATACGTCCTAAATTCTTGTGAGTTGTTCAGTGTTTTATTTTTTCTTACCCTGAAAATTTTACAATATTTACTATCATATCCTCTGGTCTGCTATTAGCCCTTACCATCTCTTAACCACATATAATCTGACTTGTCTCTTCTAACCTTTACCATTAGTTATATTCATAGTAGTACGATATATTAAATGGATATCTAACCCATAATACAAATGCTATTACCATCTGATTTGCTTGTAACATGGAACTTGTAGAGACAGTGTATTCCAAATATGGTCCTTGATAAAAGCAATATTCATACCGACCACAAACGTAAGAGAGCCTAACATCATAAAAGGAGGGAGGGTGGCGTTACTGATCAGCAAACATGATGGTGGGGAGATAACTTCAATCCACCCGTGTCTGTGGGGCAGAACATATTAAATTACGGCTCCTTATGTCAAGTGGGATGTCACGAACCAACGGTATTGATGCGAAATTATTCATGCAAAATACCACTTTGAATCATGTTAAAAAAAATCTGAATTGGTTCCACTTCCTACCAAGTAATCCTAATACAAGCAAACTAGACAATTGGCTAAAAGCGAAGCCCACTCTATACCCTATAAAATCTGTAAACAAAAAAAAGAGAGTTCAAACAGCTTCGAAAAAAAAGGGAGACAGCCATCTGTATCGGAATACTGTTTTCAGCACTTTATTTTATAATTACACAATTCCATACTTCCTTCTGAACTACCTTCATTTATACAGTTCCTTATCCACTCATACCTTGCCCACACTTATTTTTCTTTAACACATTAGTATGTTCTTACCTAATAAATACTTCAGTAACAGACAAATAGACTAAATGGTTATACCTTAACTATTCCTCCATGAAAATTGTGTGCTCTGCTTTTCGTCCTTCCTTTTTCTTACACCTTTTTCAGCCTCCTGCAGATACTCCACCGAAAACAGAAATGGCATGGGTGACTTCGTCCTACACCGTTATTAATGCTTCCGATATTCTGGAGGGATATAAGTTCGAAACTTCTAAAAGCCCCCAACTTCGCATGTATCTATTGTCGACCATCAGTTGTATGTTGCAACGCTACCTCCATAAAGTGCGCCAAGTGTGATATTGATATTGACATGTTCCTTATGAAATCCATTTACATTCATATCTTATGAAATATCAACCCAGCTGAGTAATTTTCAACAGTGAAAATTGTAACTTCTTTAACAATTTGATCTTGCCTGTAAACCGGCATGACTAACGCGGCTATTCGAACGGGAAGTTTAGTCCTAACGTGATTTACATTTCTCAAACTTTTGCTGTGTTCTTACGCAACAAAAGTATCATATCCAATCCAAAGAATCTATTGTGAGCTATACGTTCGGTAGATTACTTCTTTTTTGTGTTTCACTCAAATTAATAGTTAACTGTGGTTTTGCCTCAGCTCACTATCGGTTTTTTTTATAGTTTTCACGTAAAGGCTAGCTTTAGCTTATCGTTAACTGTTTTTATACATTTTTGATAGTTTTTGTTTACTGTGTGTTTTTTTTTATCGGTCCTAAATTTACTGCTTATATTTTTAAGACAGTCTAAATCACTAGCCATGAAAAATTCATGCAAGAGACCTGGTTGCCGTTTTGCCGTTACATCTGGCATGCAATGTGACAACTGTAAAGGTTGGTTCCATGAAGCATGTACAGATCTAACAGCAGCAGCCTATAGCAGACTCAGCAAGTCTGATCGTAGGTGGGTATGTGTTGCCTGCAACACCGATACGGTAGTTATGTTGGGTACTATCATTACTTTACTGACAGGTCTGAGAGATAAGTTGTCTAAGAATTCGGTAAATGATATCATCATGACGGGTAACAAAGCTGGAACGCATAGGGCAAATAAGAAAAAGGATACTGACAGGTCGGATATCGACGGTGCTGTTAACAGCACGAGTGATGATGTGTTGAAACTCAGCACCATCCTAACATCGACTGTCATCGACTCCCTCAGTAAACTTGGGTTCCCCGGGGAACGGTCCTTGAATGAGACAGTGGTTCCTAAAAATCTTGTAGGTGGATGGACTCACGTTAACAGGAGTAATAAAGCCCAAGCGTCCCCTCCGAAACTGAACGTCCCAAGTATCGTGCGTAAATCAATTGATGCTTTGGCCGCACAGTCTACACCCAAGACTGTCCTCCCGGTCATCACTGAGCCCAGGAATCGAAAACGCGCCTCGACATCCAAACAACAAGATACCAAACCTAGACGCCTTGGAAAACCTGGGAAATCAATTGCGGTTCGTGACGACTCTGTCATAATCATGAACCTTATTGACAACCCCGACCTTCCTCTCAGTTTGCAGGACAAAAACGACAGGATGCTCTGGGGAGAATTAATCAAGAGGCTGGAACTCCCTAGAATAGAGCCTTTGACCGTCACACGGCTCACTCGGGGGAAGGACTCTAACCACCTAAACCACCCGAGGCTGCTTCGTGTTACACTTAAGAATGCCTCCGACGTAGAGGACGTCCTGCTAGCCAGTCACTTACTGAGGTCCGATGGGAACGTAAGAATACTGCCCGACATACCGTATTCTGAACGAAATCTCATCCGGAACATCCCTAAGGAATCTCGTGAGGCGTTCTTCCGTGGACGAAATATCATTGTGCAAGGTGTGCCGGAAAATACGGACCCAGCTCAAGCAAACTCTGATATTCGGGAATGGAAATTCATCAAGCATTCCTTAAAACTCAAGAACATATTGACCCAACAGGTAATGAGACTGGCCAAGAGAGACGGAGACTCTAGGCCCCGGCTGCTGAAGATAACCTTCCCCTCCTCCCACATGGCGGCTGCAACTCTGGAAGCATTTCGTGCCAATAGACGTCGGTTGCCAACTGGCATCCATATGCATCCGGGTAGGCCCCACAACAGCAGGATCAAGCACAGACGAAAGCTGGAGCTGACAATTCCACTCGTGGACTGTCTTGATCATAAAAAAAACGTGTAAAGGACAGGGACTACCAACTCGGTAAACATCGTATAGGTAGGCTACCTGTCCACTCACGCACGGCTCATATAGACAAACAGGAAGAGGCTCACGCGTTCCAAATTGAAAGCATAAACTGCCTATACACGAACGCTGCGAGCTTGCCAAACAAAATGGATGAGCTACGTGAACTTAGCAACGCTAATGATGCCCATCTGATAGGAATATCCGAAACTTGGATAACGTCTCAGTTTACGGACCAAGAGTTAGCAATAACTGGGATGTCTTTATTTCGCAACGACAGAAAAACAGGAATGGGGGGTGGGGTAGCACTATACGTACGGTCATGCCTGGATGCGCACCAACTTCACAATCAAGAGTTTCACAATCTTGACGAGTCAGTATGGTGCTCAGTAAGATTTTCTACCACCTCGAGGTGCCTAGTTGGGGTCGTTTACAGGAAGCCCACTGCCGACATCGAGTATGACAAACGTCTGCTGGAAGGATTAACTCGCTCTACGCGTCTTGGATTCTCTCATATCCTGATTCTAGGGGATTTCAATCTCCCTAGAATCAACTTCGTGGAACATACATACATTGGTGGTGCCAACTCTACTGAAGCTCTGTTCTTCAACCTTATCGGCGACCTGGGATTATTTGAAAATGTGAAGTCGGCAACCCGTTGGAGAAACAGTCAGACGCCGTCACGCTTAGACTGGGTATTCACAAACGAAGAATTCCTAGTTGACGACCTCTCAATCCTGGCTCCCCTGGGCAAAAGTGATCACGCCGTCTTATCATTCAGCTTTGTCAGCAAGACGGAGCTACGATATCCTACTAGCAACAAGCGCTGGAACTTCAAACGGTTGAATGTGTTAGCTTTACAGGACTATCTTCAACAGGTGGATTGGAATGTTCGCCCTGAAATTGAAGTGGATGCTCATTGGGATTTTTTACTGCACACGATCTTATGTGCTACTGAGCATTCAGTTCCTAAAATGGTCCCAAAAAGCTACAAGCAACCTGCAATCATCAAGAACCGCACTCGTCGTTTGCTAAGCCGCAAAAGGCACTGTTGGGCTGAATATAAACGAACGGATAACAACGGCGCGTACAGGCAATACAAACATATAAGGAACACATGCACAAAGGCAATAAGAGAAGACAGGCTTCAGTTCCAGACCAAGCTTATCGATAGATTCGTCTCCAATCCGAAAAGCTTGTTCAGTTATGCAGCTTCTCTTCGACAAGGCAAAACTGGAGTTTCCCAACTGCTTGGTCCTAATGGCCCGACCAACAACGACAGTGATGCCGCTAACCTTTTGGCTGAACATTACTCCCGGACATTCCAACTGACCCACATCAACCATACTGACGAAAGCTTCACCTGCACCTGTACAGGACTTTCCGAAGTGGACCTGAGTGCTGACTTGGTGCTCCGTAAACTGCAGAACCTAAAAAAAGACACTTCTCCTGGTCCGGACATGGTTCATTCCGCCGTATTGAGGGAAGCAGCTTCAATCCTGGCGACACCACTTAGCGTGATGTTTGCACACTCGCTAAGCAGAGGCAAACTACCGGAAATATGGAAGCTGGCCCACATCACACCAATTTTCAAAGGAGGTCGACGCAGTGAACCCTCAAGCTACCGACCAGTGGCCCTTCTCTCCATACCTTCAAAAATTATGGAATCCCTAGTATTCGACGGCATACTAGAACACTTATCATCCTCAAAGTTCTTCTCGCCTCAACAGCATGGTTTCAGAAAAGGTCATTCTTGTACGACCAACCTGCTGACTGCGGTGGATAAATGGACAACCATCCTTGATCGCAAGGGGAAGGTTGACGTCATTTACCTGGACTTCTCAAAAGCTTTTGATAGGGTCAACCATGCATGTCTTATCAAGAAGCTTGGACGATTGGGTATAAAACCCCCTTTAATTGACTGGATCACTTCATACCTAGAAAACCGACATTTTAAGGTCAGGGTTAACTTCACTCTCTCTCAGGCTATGGAATGTCCTAGTGGGGTCCCCCAGGGTTCAATACTAGGACCTCTTCTCTTCTTGATTTATATTAACGATCTTCCTCAACAAGTTTCATCTGACTTATTGCTTTTTGCTGATGATGTGAAACTTTGGAGAGAGATACGTACTCACAATGATATACTAGTTCTGCAGGAGGATCTGACTCGACTTCAAAGTTGGGCAGACGACAACGGACTTACCTTCAACACTTCAAAGTGCAAGGTAGTCCATCTGAGACATGTTGCAGACTATAGTTATAACTTAGGTAACTCACCTCTAGAAGTTTCCCAAGTTGAAAAAGATTTAGGAGTGTTGGTACCCTATGACCTGAAATCGTATGCGAACTGTGACAAAAACGCCTCTCAAGCAAACCTTGCACTGGTAACATTGAAGCGCATTTTTGGCCAGTTTGACGGTAGAACCTTCCACATAATCTTCAACAGTTTTATTCGTCCCCACTTAGAGTACGGAAACATAGTATTTCCTCCCTCCCTCCAAAAGGATAAGGTCACTCTGGAACGTATACAACGTCGAGCCACGAAATCAGTTCGGGGTCTCAAATTCAAACCTTATGAAGAGCGCCTCAAATCACTTAACCTTTACCCGTTAGAGTATAGGCGTCTTAGAGGTGATCTTCTTATGACTTATAGTATCCTTAATACTTCTGGTCATCCCCTTAAACAACTTCTTAAGCTTAGTCATAACACTAACCTCAGAGGTAACACCCAGAAATTGGAGACCCTACATAGCAGAACAGACTGCAGACACAACTTCTACTCCGTTAGAGTTGTCAAGTGCTGGAATTCGCTGCCGACTGAGCTAGTCCAAGCGACCTCCCAGGAGTCCTTTAAGAGAAAACTTGACTTATTCCTAAGGACTAAGGATAACATATTATTATGATTTACCAAATTCTTTTTTTCCCTCTATTATCGTTCATATACCTAGGTTCTTGCCTGGAGGTATTGGTGATCCACTGCTATCAGACACGGAAGCCCGTTAAGCGAAAGCTTCTTCTATTCCGTCCTCAACCATTTGAACCATTTGAACCTCATGTAACAATGTTATTTGAGAATAAATTATTATTATTATTATTTCCGGGGGTTACCATTTATTTTGTCTTCTTAGGTTACAAATTCTCGATATCGTGACCACAGTCTGACCAACTGTGGAATCGCCATTGTGGAATTACACTAAACTACGGGATTTAATTTCACTGTAATGCAAAATTGTCGGCAGAAAAACCGAAATCGCAACATGAAGTAAGTGTCTTGTTTTACGGTTGAAAAGTAATGGGAACCACATAGTTCAATAAGATGCAATAAAAAGTAGATAATAAACAACGAACAATAAAATTTGTAAAAGACAATGAATTCCATAGTCAAATGGGCCGTATAAGTCTTTTGGCCCATAAAAGATGGTTCGAATGGCTTTATTTTTCCGCTTGTACACTTTGATAATGCTTTCAGCCTATCGGAAACTTTATCTCTCTAAACGTCAGAAAGTGCTGTATGACAGTTATGAGTTGTAGTCGGTAATCCACCTCATAAAGTCTGGGTAATTCTGGTATAACGGTTTCCACTGTTATATCCCGAGGAAAATTATAAATCGTAGATTTTAAGGACTATTTATGGACCAAGACGATACGTATATTTCCTATTGTATAACTGTAGAGTAACCGAACTGTTCATATTCATGTTCCTTTTATTATGAGCTTTATTTTGATCCATAGACTATTACTGTATGGTTTACCATTCTTGAGTTATCCCCAGTCTATTAATTACTGCCTCCCACATTCATAGCCACATTTGGCCAAATCTTGTACAAATGTTATTTTCTATTTTATGGTACGATGTGGTCTGTTTGATTGGTATATAAACTCAGTATATTTGAAATATAGCGATTCATACCTCAGAGACTGTCATTTATGATCTGGACTTAACTGGCTGTACTAGACAGATAGCAGGACCGACAAGTACTTTGGACTGCTCGTACGAGTCTCGTGTGTCACTGGTCCGATCAATAAATCGCTGCTCTTTAATAGGCGAGCACAAGATAATGACAGTTGCCGATACATGTTATAACAACATCACAGAACAAGGCCTGGATATTAGTCTATATGATAAGCTAGTTGTTCTACACACTGCAATTCCGCACTCGGTAAGGAATGTTTAATATGGGTTCTATATGGGAACTATATGTAAGACGCACTACCTGAAACCTTTACTGATACTTTGAACCTCATCTAAATGGTGTACTTGGACTGAGCGATAAACGCTTTCAGTTGACCATAATATCCGTGTAGAAATAATTACAATGTTTCTGTTAATGAGCGCAGGTGGAAATGAGTTAGTTATGTGGAGAGAAAAAGTATAGATGATTACACGAAGTGTTAATTGTTATGTAACCATAAGTTCCATAAGTTTCACAACTATGATAATAATAATTTATTTTGTCACATGAGGCATGCCAGTTTACAGGCAAGATCAAATTGTTCTAGATCATACAGACTTCACCTCAGTAAGTTACTCAGGTTGATGTTTTGTAAGGTAAATTGGCCATAGAATTATTAGGAACAATTACCACATATGAATGTAAATAATATTATTAAGACTCGTATTGTTAACATGACAGTTGCAGCGCTTTATGGGAGTTGCTCTGCGACATACAACTGATGGTTGAGAATAAATCCATACAAAGTTGAAGCTTCTAGAAACCGCAACCTTATGTCCTTCTGAAACTTCTGAGGAGCTAATGGTGGCGAAGGACGAAGTCACCATACATGTTTTCGATCGCATGTCTCGAGGGTGCTGCGGAAGAGGATAAGAAAAATGAATGATGAGAAACATAGCAGAAAATGTTCATGGGTCATTTGTGGTGTAATAGTTTAGGTATGTCTAGTTAGTCTAATCCTCCTTTATTAAGGTACCTTCTAAGCAAGAGCAATCTAAAGGGTTAAAGAAAACAAGCGTAGATATGGCGTGGATGAACAAAAACTGTATAAATGGAGGTGGTTCAAAAAGAAGCTGAAAGTATAAGATTGCGTGTAGTTATAAAACATAGTGCTGAAAACAGTATTCTGATATACAGCTATCTCCTTTTTTTCGAAGCTATTCCAGCCCATTTTTATTTTAATGGGATTCTTAGGGTCATGAGCAGGCTTCATTTTCAGTGAACTCTCTAGTTTTGCTTGTGATAGGATTACTCCGTGGGAAGTGAAAACAATTCAAGGTTAGAAATATAATTTAAAGAGGTACTCTGCGCGATAAACCAACACCAATAGCAATGGTTAGTGACATCCCATTTGACCGTAAGGAGATATAATTTAACAACTAATTCTGTCCTACAGATATATGGAGATTGAGGTTATCTCCCCACCATCACGTTTGCTGGTTAGTAATGCCACCCCCTCCTTCTGTGATGTTGGGCTCTCCTCCATTTGTCGTATGTATGAATATTACCTTAATCTAAGCTCCCCGTTGGAATACACTGTCACCATATTTTATGAGGTATGCTAAAACGAAATGTTGGATAACCAACTAAAATCATGTCCATTAACGCTAACTAAAAGGATGTGCACCAGGTATGTTAGAAATTTAGTAAAGTGATAGCTACATGGTAAATAATAAAGAATATTAAGGGTAGCACATGGATTGTGTCAAACAGTGGCCAGCATGGCTATAGTTGTTATGCAAGAAACTTGAGCAGTGGGGCTAAGTGACCTTTTAAAGTTAATAACAGAAAATGTACAAATAAGGTGAAGATATGAATTAAATGAAGTCAAACACGTACACCTATTGGTGCACGATCACACATTTACAAATTTTTTAATCCTAGGCCTATGGTAATGTTATGGATACGCTCTGCAGAGGAGTTAAAAACTAAGAAGAAACCGGTGCTCAGTGATTTCAGGTTAGGAGTGGTTATCTAAGTTCTTTCAGTTACTAATCTCAATAAGTTTAAATTTCCACCTCTATACCCAACTTATGTCTATCTAGAAAGCATAGAAAATAAAAAATGCAATATAGAAGGAAGGACATTGCAATGCTGTAACATTTCGCCTAAAATACTTTCTGTTTTTAACGAACCACCAGTAAGTTTCAGAACTATGCTACGCCCGAAACGCCATTGCTTCTGGTTGGAAATAAAAAAAGTAGACTTCAAAATACATGATAACATAACGGACTAAGAGCTATAAAACTGACTACTGTGAGAGATAGTAGTGGTAATTTCTACTGATTACTCAGGATAAAGCCTATACAGTTCCAAAGATGACTATTATGGAAGTTACAGTACTCACAATGTGACTTGTGATATGTTGTATCAGGTTCATAGGTGGTCCGAACAGAAACTACCTATTTGTAACCAATCCCTTTTAGACTCTGGTACTAAAGAACCAACAACTGACTAATCCTGACCAGAATGTTAAACACGAAGCAATTATGAAGAGTATCTATATTAGCAGCTCATGTACACATATTTGAGACGTTATAATGCTAAGAAAACAGTATGCAACTACAGAAAACCGGTCTAAACATTTATGTAACGTTCAAATATTTTTAGGTTTGTGTCTAACCTGAAGATAACTTGTGTATTAAAGGAGCTTGAGGAACAGCATTTGTGTAGATCGTTACCGTAAGTGATTTTTTCGACGACTTGGGCCTACTCATGTTGAATGGGGGAGATAAGATCTTCTAACTTACGTTGAAGTCAAAGCTCGCTGTCAGTGCTGAACCTTGATTATGCAATCGTGATAGCCAGAAGAAACGATTTCCTAAGTAACCTGCTTGAACGAATACTCTCAATAGGTGACCATCAATGTTTTTGTCAACATATTACAGAAATATAAGAGGGAATCCTTACTTGATCTCCTACCCATGTCAACCAGTTGAATAATCCTAAAGATGTCACAAGTCTTTGAAGTTTGACAGCGCCTTAACCAGTGACGCCAACGCAGTCAAATCAGAAGTCAAAAGCGAAGAGGTTCGGAGGTATATTTGACACAATATCAATATATTGTGAAATGATCAATGTAAGCTGACTAGCGGATGTAGGAGATGTAAAGCAGGACGAACCCACTCGTGATCTGGTGCGGACTCATGATCGAGCGCGTTCGGCTAGGTGAGTCCACTAAAACTGATGTGGTCAGTATCAGATACCGAAGACTTACAGAGATATTGATTTTAGGAATATATTTATGGCTACAATCCTCACTGGTCGTCCTGGATGTTAACTGTCAGTGGACTTTCGTCTAACGAAGGAGCGCTTCAGCCTCAAAGACAATTTTTCCAGGGCCCACAGACTTCTTACTGGCCTTACATGTGATACAGAATTTAGAAGAGGAACGAAAAAAAGTGAGCTGCGATTCACTAAGCACATTGAACAGGATAAGGACACTATGGAACGTTTCCAAGTCCAGCCACAAAATCAGTTCGAGGACTGAAATTCAAACCTTATGAAGAGAGCCTCCAGTCGCTTAACCTTTACGCGTTAGAGTATAGTCGTTTCAGAGGCTACCTTCATATGGCTTACAATGTACTTAAAACTTCTGGTCATCCCCTTAAACATATACTTAAGCTTAGTTACAATACTAACCTAAGGGGTAACAACCAGAACTGGAGACCCGACATAGCAGAACGGACTGTAGACACAACTTCTACTCCTTAAGAGTTGTCAAATGCTGGAATTTGTTGCCGACTGAGCCAGTCTAAGCGACTTCACAGGAGTCCTTTAACAGGAAACGACCAATTCTTAAGGACTAAGGATAACCTATTATTATAATTTACCAATTTCCTTTTTTTCCTCTATTGTCGTTAATATACCTGGGTTCTTGCCTGGAGGTATTGGTGATCCACTGCTACTAGACACGGAAGCCCGTTAAGTGAAAGCTTCTATTCCGTTCACAACCATCTGAACACATCGATACATAACAGTGGAAGAAATAGTCAGTGCCAGTAATAACACAAATGTAAGATTAAAACAACCCGACAATAGAAAGAGAAGTTGGCAGATAAAGGTTCCTAATACGTTGAATACAAACAAGCGAAAAATAGACAAATCCAAATCCACCAATAGGGAAGAAGCTAGCCATGTACACATGTGGGCGCTGCTTTTAAAGATTTGAAGTCGGAATGTCGGGTCGGGAAGGTGGTAAGAAAAAGCCCCTAAAACAGGCGAAGAAGGAGTCAAAGGAGCTGGATGAAAGTGACATAGCATTCAAACAGAAAGAAAAAGAAGAGGCAAAAAAATTAAAAGACGCTAGATTACTGGCCGCAAAACCTGGCCCAATCGGTCAGGGGAACAAGAAAGTTACAAAAAAGTGAACATTTGAGAGAAAATGTTTTGTGATTCTGTAAATTGTGTGCATCTACAGTCAGAACTTAAACATTATTTCCCACTGACAAAAGAATATATAAACTGTACTGGCTTTGTGTATTTCGTCAATAATTCGTAATTTACTATATGGTTTTGTTTTTCCATAGTATGTCATTAACTAGCATTGGTCTAATTTATTTATTTAAACATATAAAGATTGGTACAAGGGGACGCAAAATATATATGCACCGCTCAAACCACTCTATTTGTGCGAGGGCTGGAATATTGAGCGGGTGCCCAAACCGACGTAGGTGGTTTTCTTGAGCGGACACTATCCAAGTCTTTGACCCACAGGTCTAATCCATAAGGCGGTGGAGCAACAATAGGAGATACAGTCTCATGGTAGTCGATGGCCAACAGTAGGTTTATACTTCATTTGTTCTCTCAGGATCCTGGAGGCCATGTGCACCATTGGCTTGGAATCAGGGTTTTCAAACTCCCTTAGGTGGGTCCTCTATATCCATTGACTCACTTAAAGCGCCGGATATTCGCTTTCCGTCCTCACAACTTCGTAAAATCACCCCCACGGCGAGGACTTTTCTAGGAGTGTCTGCATACGCTAGACCATGTGAGAGCATCTCGAGATGGAGAGCTGACTCCCTCCACCGCCTGCCGTGTCAGAGTACTTGTAGGTTGTAATTAGCATACATATTGTTAGTACTTTTTGTCGTATTTCTCTGTAGAATTTTATTACTTCTCTCAGAATACAAAATGTCACGTTTGTATCCTTTGCCTTCCGGTATTTATGGCTTTGCTCTTTCTAGTGTGCTGTAAAGACCCCTGGTAGCGTATATCTTCTGAAATATTTTCTGGTGATGATGTGAAGCTATTGGGGACGTTTCGGGCTTAAGGGAACTTAAATACTTCATGACGATCTGGTTCGTTTTCGAGGTCGGGAAATTACCAATGGATTAACTCTCAACTTCGTAGAGTAGCCTGTCTGTGGGATGTTGCGAACCTCACATCGTCCAGATATTTCAATAGCGCTGTCGTTAATTCTTAATTGGCTTCGAAGTTCGGAAAGGTAGTTTTCATCCACTTTGCAAGGATAATATTACTTGAGAGCGCCATTAGGTTAGCTTGACTTTTGAAGCTCAAATTGTACCAAGAATTCCCAAAAACAACTTTTCATCTCAATATAAAATAGTCAGTAGTGATTTCATGATAACCTATAGTATCGTTAATGTCCTTGGACGTCATACGAACCACTCTTTACATGGACTTGAGGGGGGCTACTGGAAGTTCGGATTGTAGTCACTAACTACCATTTGAGAATAATCAGCGGTTAGAATTCTTTACCGTTTGGACTGGTACAAGGGACTTATTTAAATGATGTTCTCCCGACTTAGCATTTTATCTCACCCTGATTTGCCATGGATTTCAGTTCTGCAAAGTCCTACGTTGATGCTTAACTGATATGAAAATGTAGGACGTTCTTAGACTGTCAATCCATTTCTCCAGACTTCTTCAAATGGTTTACAACACTTTTTAGCCGATGACTAGTCACCCGCATCCAGCAGTACAAATTTGGACGAACGAGTAATTAGTGCTATAAGTCTTTTTGGTCTCTACAGCTGAGTACCATACGTATTGTCCAAACTCGTTTAGTTTAGGTAGTGATTCAGTGTGTCGACGGCACTACTGGAACCAATTAAGGCCACCTCTATGGTTAACTCGTCGTACAACCATTCTGCCGTGTTACCAAAAGTAAATTTCCTAAAAACGTAATTAAGAACTTCTTGACCACGTGTAAATAAACTGAAACTTCACGGAAGTTACTGTGGTCGTTTTCAGGGACTTTGTTTCTCATAGGTTCCGTCCAACCATACAAGCTTTTCACAAATTTGAGCTCATAAAACAGTCACATATGTTTCTGACAGTTGATACTAATCTTCAGTCAATTTCGCTGTAGTAACTTACGCTAGGAGCTAAACAATGCTTGGTATCGCTCAAAGGTTATTTTCACTACGGTACAAACCTTGGTGAGATAGTACGATGACATGACAGTCCATGTAGTGTTCCCTTTCCCTTCAAACACTGGTTACTTGTTGAAAAGATATCTCGCCTGTGATTGCAAGGATATTCGTTTTGCAACTTTTACGTTACAAAGCGGATGCGCCGCCAAAATACCTCCATTTGGGAACGCTGGTTCCAAACTTGAGTGTCGTGTACAGAGCCAGGATTCTGTCATCGACCTGCCTCAGGATGGCAAAATATTATAATACAGTCAACAATGGTAAGGGGGTAGGTAGTTTAGTCTTTTCCTTTCCGGTTTGGCATCCAATGATATGTATGGGCGTGATCATATCTTAGAGAGGTAAGTGAACATACTACGCTCCCGAATGCTCCAAATAAACAGCCTGTTTTATTTATTTATTTAATCACATACATATTGGTACAAAGGACACCGGATACATATGCGCCTGCTAAGTGAACTTGGCACACATCCACAGTCAATACATGGTGAAGCACGTCCGTAACATGTAATGTCACATAGTCTTACAGTTCGGTGCTAAAAAACGATGTAGCAAACAATATTATTCAATACTGATTCGATAGAAATTGTTGGAGGACGATGATGAATGTATTTACCCGCAATAATACAGCTAACTTTTGATTATTAGACTTACTGATAGTAAGGTGACTAATCTCGTAGACAGCTTGGGGTCAATTTCGTTACAAGAAAGAAAAAAATGTACAGTCAGTTAGTGTCAAGAAGACCTCTGTCCAGGTGTAAGGTGTATTTTGATACAAAGTAACATTATGTACATAGTCGACCAATATCCAGTCTTAATATTTGTTTTATTAACGCCTTTTATTAACCTTGGATCGGCAATTTAGTTTTCTCAGGTCTTGGCTATTACTTCCATAATTTCTACCTGGCCGCTGATCACGAATTTCTTTGTAAAATTGACGACCTGCACGGTTTTTCTGACGTCGTATAGCTCTGTCCATACTTCTTTTTTGTCTTGACGTCAAGGTCTGGACTGGTTCCTTTGAAGTTTTTATGGCTTTAACATTAACATCATTAGTGTTTAGATCGTAGTTGAGTAGTTTACTTGATTCCAACTCTCCATCACTCTAAAATAATACAGAAAACAAAGTGTTGATCAAGATAAATATAGGCGAGGGGTAAGGACGAACTTCTCGATATAGTATAAACAGGGCAGCTGAACGACGTGGAAATTGACATGATCCGTACAACAAGTACATGTAAAGCTATTACATTAGTTTAACAGTAGCAAAATATAAGGTTATTTTCTGCACATTGTACTAATGGAAATAGAGTATCTAAGACAAGTATTTCCCGAAAGCAGGAAACTAATAAGATTCAGTAACAGCAACCATGGGTAGCCATTCGAGCTAATTATTTGTAAATTAGGATGTGAATGTACTAAGACATGTGATTCTCGAAGTGACATTGTTTTGAGCCAGAGGATTCGTCGAAACAATCAAGTTCAATATAAATACAATACAGGTGAAGGTCGGTAGTGATTCCCTTACAAACAATAAATCTTATGAAGCTACTCCGTACAATTTATAGTTCTTTTTAAAGAGCGTGGTTTACATTACACGAGTCATTAAACTACCTAATGAAAGCTGATAATAGGGGAAATGAACTTACACAGTCTGTCTCGGATAAATCTTCTGTGAAACCGGTATCAGTAGAAGAAATCACATCAGTAATGGATTGATCCTTATCTGGTACGTCCACTGATAAGTCCTATTAATCGGAACAAAGTAATTTAAACAAGGCAAGTATATTACAGAATGACGCCTAATGTTAAAGGTATGAGGTCACTTCATTAACTAAATCACAAATACCATCTCTTTGCTATAACATAGCTGTTATTACTTACAAGCCTACTTTAGGTTTCACGAATATTTCATCTTATCAACAGTAACAGACAAAAGCCCGTTTGTTTTTATGAGTAATTGAAATTATACTTCAAGCTTGGTACATCCCATTGTATCCGTTACAACTGGTTCTTTCTTTCAACTGATTTTTATAACAGGGAGCGGAATAGTTAGTAGATTGTTATTTGATTATTTCAGTGAGATTAATAATTTGAAATTTTTATTGGTTTTTGTACTTCAGGTAGGGGAAACTGTATGTAAGTTTGAAAGCCCCTTAGCATCACTTCGCTTAACTAGGAAAATACCGGACGGAATTCGAATCTAGTAGCCTGTTTTTTCTTTCTCTCTAAATTAACAACATTTTATCGGGTTTAATAAAGCATAGTCTTGTCTTTGTTTTATTCTGTCCATAGTGTCAAGAGTTGGACTAATTATTCAAAACGATAAATTATGTTTAGAAACTTGAAAGAAATTTCTTTCGATGGTAATATGTATTAAAAGAAGCGAAGGCACGTAGAATCATTCTACTGCAAGGAATACAGGTATCAGGTCAGAAAATGGGGTTGATTTACAACAATAAATTTTTATGCTTTACTCTTATTGAAATCCCAACGCATTTACGTTTAGTATCTCCACTACTCACTTGTTAACTCCATCGTAAAATAGGTTTATTAGTCTATAAAACATAAGATATTTCTCTTTTCCATTACGCAGTCTTCTCGTTTATAACTCCTCACTGGTTTATGTGGGAATGTGGGAGTTCGGACACAAACAACGGTCCTAATTTCTATCTTTATTAAACTGTGAGAAATCATCAATATTAATGTAAATGTAAAATGTAGTAATAACAAGATATTATTGGGTACAAATTTTTATAATACCTTGACGATTTCTTCTGAATATTCATCGATAACATCATTCTGTTTAAGTTCTTCCGCCTCCATAGGTGGTTTGACAAAGTAGGGTAGTCGACCACGTTGAAAGTCATTCAGTACACGCTTAGCAGTCGTGTTTAAATCCGGCTCACCAGCCTAGTTAGTCCGGAAAAGATATATAAAGATAATGTAGGTGGAAGACAAAGTTAATTTCAACACCGAGTAGATTTTGCATAATCACAGTCTATATGTGTGAAATATCCTGCACAAGTGTAGAGCGATTTCAGAGGATTTTATGGGAAATTCCGGTAATACTTCAGGGCTTTCACAAGTTTTGATGGTCACTGTTCTAAAGAAGGTTATGAGCATTATTTACAATGTTTTAATATTGGTTTATATATGTGAAATCGCTTCAATATATCACTCCATGTAATTCGTCTATTGATAGAGTTATAACTTGACCAGAATTCTTGTCGTATCTTTATCATTTTTATTATTATGGGAAAATAGTGCTCTAAAAGTAACAGGAAGCAGAAACCAAACAACTAGGTTCGCCAGCTATAATGTAAGTATAATCTTCCACTGTGTTTCATGTGCACGAAAATCAAAGTAGATATCAGACAAACATAATAGACGATAATAATTTAAAGTTAAGAGTTAAAACAAGATTATACAATATACTCGGAAAGAAACCATTGGATTCAGAAAATTACTGTTCTAAGACAACAGAACTGGTGTTTGGAAGTGAATGTCAGTTGGTTGGCCATGAGCAACGTAGAAGCTGTCACATATGTGTATTCGTTTAAGCTACCGTACCATATCAACAAAGTAAGATGAGATTATCAAGACAAACGCCAAAGTAATAGAAGTAGTAACAATATCAGTGGTAATAAAAAAGATAAGGGTGTAGACAATACGATTCAAAAAGAATTTGCTGAAAGAAGGGAAATAAGATAATTTTGAAATCCAAGATCTGAACGAAAACAAAGAGTGAATTCATCAACACCACTGCAACCAATTCTCAGTCATATCACTTTGCGCCTCTAAACATTGATAACGACAATTGCAAGGACCCCAAACCAGATAGTCTATACCTAACAATATGTCTTTGTCCGACAACCAATATCTTCGTGAACTGACAACAACTTTTGGTTTTGTCGTCCCGACTGAAAAACTCTTTGTTCTTTCATACTTAAAAAGTAAGTATCATAGTACCACAATCACATTACTAATTAAGGGAAAAATGTTAATTAGAAAGTTGGGCGTCATAAATGAACAGTATTAAGTGACATGTATCATAAAGATCGGATTTCATAATAGGTTAATGAACTGACTAGACACATATTATACAAAATGATAACAATTTTCCAATTACCTTTAGTAATTTACCACTTTGTCGAGCTAAGGTTTCTAAAAACAATTCTGGATAGTCATTCCATAATAAAGGTTTAGTAGAGGATTCTGATAAAGTTGAATTAATATCCTTACTACTTTCATTATTTGCTTCATTATCCATAATTTGCTTTTGCAAATAATTCTGAACATCGTTAGATGACAATGGTGGTAGATTATACTTGGCTTGTAGGAATTCTGGTTTAACACGTTCCAATACATCACGAATATACAGATCAGGCTGCTGTAAGTATTCTACTCTCACCTATAGGAAAAAACATTAGTGTACAGTGAAAGAACATTGAATTTATGAGCGGTAGGACATAACATCTAAAACATTTCATGTAATCTCATTTATCGAACATGTCATGGCACTAAGTTTATTAACTCATTTACATACTTAGTACAATGCGAAACTCTCAGGACAAAACATTTCAACAAGTTCCTCAGTCTTCATGTAATATATATATATACTTTCGTACAGGGATAGTTACCGACTAAGATTAAAGCACTTTTTTAAATGTCTTAGTGGTGACTGATCACTAGTTCTTCAATGAAAACTTCACCATAATTTTCAGATCACTTGCATGTGTTTCAGTAAACTGTGTATATTGAATATGGTACTGTTACAAGTCACCTAAAACTCTTCGTAAACATTTTAAAAGCTAGGAAAAATTTCAAAGATAAACTGACAAGTCAGAGTTTTTCGGAAAATTACACAATCAATCTGTAAAGGAAAATTATA